>NW_027638264.1:0-30624 GCF_951216825.1 Electrona antarctica
CCCAAATCACTGAATGCTCCTTTAAGTTGTTTCAGGGTTCCCACGGTCATGGAATTCCTGGAAATATTTTGTAATTGGAAGAAAACCTTTTCCAGTCCTGGGAAAAGGTTTGGAATCCATGGAGGGTCCTGGAAGGTCCTGGAATCTATCAAACGTAACGCTCTACTGTGCTCTGTTGCAGGTGTCGGTGTCGTTAAAACGCTGTCCCCTTGTGTCGTTTTGTTTCAGTCATGAGAAGAACGAGGGAATACGAGAAGACGAGAACCATTTGATGGAAGAAAAGAGAAGGAAAAAACAAGACGAGAAGAAAAAGAAGGACGCCACTCAGAAAAAGGTATAGCTAACGCTACATTTGTCGTTCTATCGTACCTGAACTTTAGCTATTGAAAAATAGCAGATCTACAAGCTCATAGCGCGGCACCGAGTGCCGCGCTATGAGCTTGTTGGTCTGCTATTTTTTAAAAATCGTGAAAATGTAGTGCAAATCTTTGAATATATATTCTTTTAGAGCAGTTTTTAAAACTCACATCTTTGCTTCTGAGGGGTTCCTGGAATAACATATTTTCAGATGGGGGTCGGTGGCCAATTACATATCATTTTTGGGGTCCTTTACCATGAAATATTGAGCACCACTGACATAGAAAGATAGGTATTTATTCAATAAACTGTCAGGATTTAGAAGACATTTCTTTCATTTCGACGTCGGGCCTAAATGGGTTAATATCATCATTGGATGACTGTACCTCTGCATCTTTTGCAAACTGTTAACAAACTGTTATTCAATCAATCAAATCAATCACAACAAAGCAAGCGACGGGTCACGACACACGTCGTGCTGCTTGTAGATCGGCTATTTTAGGCCAAGCCATTCGGCAAAAAACAACAAAAAACGAGGGGGTCTAGTATAGAGCCTTGAGGGACACCAAGTGGTTAACGCGCAACAGAGTCGACAGTGGCTTTACTGAGAGTAACATGCTAGAGGCTTATGCACTGTAGCGCTCTCTCTACCCTAGTACGAGCATGTACACACACACACACACACACACACACACACATACACACATACACACACACTTAGTATACCGTGTCCGCGAGTGGGTGATCTGTTTCCACTCTGTTGGCAAATCAGGCTAACGTGCTCTTCTGCATCGCACGCACGCACGCGCACACACTCTCACACCCGCCATGCCTCCTCTGTGCACACACCCTGCATGTATGTAGTATACACGGCAGAGAGGGAGAACCTGGTGACCTCGGTACACATGAATACTGTGCATCCAAACAGAGCAGCTCTATATCTTTAACCCATTAAGACCTGGTTCTTATATGAACGTCTTCTAAAGTCTACTCTAAACCAGGGGTTCTCAACCTGTGGGTCGCGACCCCTCCCGGGGTCGCCAAATTAGTTTGGGGGGTCCCCAAAATATTTTAAAAAAAAAAAGAAAAAAAAAAGGTTGTTTTTAAATTTTATTTTTAGGATTTTTAAAAAATAGCAGACCTACAAGCTCATAGCGCGCCACTCGGTGGCGCGCTATGAGCTTGTAGATCTGCTATTTTTCAATAGCTAAATTATAACAATGCTTAAAACACCAAAAGGGGTTCCCGCCCAAAATGGTTTAAGGTTATTGTAGCAGTCAATTTATATTGGGGGTCGGGAGGGGGCGGGGCGGGGGTCCCGAGACGTTGCCAAAGCATTTCCGGGGGTCCCCGGCCAAAAAGGTTGAGAACCCCTGCTCTAAACCACTGGTTCCCAAACACTGGCTCGGGACCCTAGGTTGGGTCTCAACGCAGTGTTGAGACGGTCCCCTTTTGTTTATTACTGTTTCATTACATTTTCAAAAAGAAAACATGAGAGGGAAAAACATTTTAGACAATAAACAATCACACCGGCGTGAAGTGAGGGGCGCTCAGCGTACATCATCATGACATACATCAGACACTATGTCTATTTGCTCAGACACTGACATTGGACCCATTCATAACCATTGCCAATGTAATGTTTGTGTAGGACAGAGTATGTGGACACACACCACAAGTTGGAGGAGGGGCTGAGAGAGAGGGAGGGAGAGGGAGAGAGAGAGAGAGAGGAGAGAGAGGAGAGAGAGAAGAGAGAGAGAGAGAGAGAGAGAGAGAGAGACCGTGTCCAAGTATTTGTCAGGGTGAGAGATGTCCTGCCACAGGGAGCGAGGCCGCCTGCCTGGGGATCCATGTGAACTCTCTCACCCTGCCGGCTGCATGCGTGCAGGAAGGACTGAACATGGAGCAGTTTAGCATTACAATAGGCTGAACATTCTGTTCCTTCAGACAGCGCTAGTCGCTGGCAGAGACACCGATCACACCGTTGTAGTGAACAGACAGCGCTAGTCGCTGGCAGAGACACCGATCACACCGCTGTTGAACAGACACCGCTAGTCGCTGGCGGAGCCACCGATCACACCGTTGTAGTGAACAGACAGCGCTAGTCGCTGGCAGAGCCACCGATCACACCGCTGTTGAACAGACACTGCTAGTCGCTGGCAGAGACACCGATCACATCGTTGTAGTGAACAGACACCGATCACATCGTTGTTGAACAGACACCGCTAGTCGCTGGCAGAGACACCGATCACATCGTTGTAGTTAACAGACACCGCTAGTTGCTGGCAGAGACACGATCACATCGTTGTAGTGAACAGACAGCGCTAGTCGCTGGAAGAGACACCGATCACACCGTTGTAGTGAACAGACAGCGCTAGTCGCTGGAAGAGACACCGATCACACCACTGTTGAACAGTCACCGCTAGTCGCTGGCAGAGACACCGATCACACCACTGTTGAACAGACAGCGCTAGTCGCTGGCAGAGACACCGATCACACCGTTGTAGTGAACAGACAGCGCTAGTCGCTGGCAGAGACACCGATCACACCGCTGTTGAACAGACACCGCTAGTCGCTGGCGGAGCCACCGATCACACCGTTGTAGTGAACAGACAGCGCTAGTCGCTGGCAGAGCCACCGATCACACCGCTGTTGAACAGACACTGCTAGTCGCTGGCAGAGACACCGATCACATCGTTGTAGTGAACAGACACCGATCACATCGTTGTTGAACAGACACCGCTAGTCGCTGGCAGAGACACCGATCACATCGTTGTAGTGAACAGACACCGCTAGTTGCTGGCAGAGACACGATCACATCGTTGTAGTGAACAGACAGCGCTAGTCGCTGGAAGAGACACCGATCACACCGTTGTAGTGAACAGACAGCGCTAGTCGCTGGAAGAGACACCGATCACACCACTGTTGAACAGTCACCGCTAGTCGCTGGCAGAGACACCGATCACACCACTGTTGAACAGACAGCGCTAGTCGCTGGAAGAGACACCGATCACACCGTTGTAGTGAACAGACGGCGCTAGTCGCTGGCAGAGCCACCGATCACACCACTGTTGAACAGACAGCGCTAGTCGCTGGAAGAGACACCGATCACATCGTTGTAGTGAACAGACAGCGCTAGTCGCTGGAAGAGACACCGATCACACCGTTGTTGAACAGACGGAGCTAGTCGCTGGCAGAGCCACCGATCACACCACTGTTGAACAGACAGCGCTAGTCGCTGGCAGAGACACCGATCACATGGTTGTTGAACAGACACCGCTAGTCGCTGGAAGAGACACCGATCACACCGCTGTTGAACAGACAGCGCTAGTCGCTGGCAGAGACACCGATCACACCGTTGAACAGTAGGGTGACCAGGTCCAAACTGTTCATTTGAGGAACAGAAGTATTGCTTGTGTCGGACAGGACAGTTTAATAGCAACTTAAATACTCAATACTCAAGTTGCTATTAATCCATTTCGGACGGGAACCCCTTTTGGTGTTTTAAGCATGATGTTATACTTTAGCTATTGAAAATTGAAAAATCTTGAAAATGTCAGAATTTTTTGTGGACAAACATCAAAAGCGATATTTCTGGGGGTCCTTGACATGGAAATAGTTTGAGAACCACTGATATAGAAACATCGACCATAGGACTACTATTGCCTATCATTTTTTGTATTCAACCCATATTTCTTTAATTTCTTTAATTTGTGGGCTGTATGGCCGACTTGATACTGGTAGCCTATAGGGGAGTTATTTTAAAATGCTTAAAACACAGCTTGCAGGAAAGAGAGAGAGAGAGATTTACAACAGAACAAAACAAACTAGGGTACTAACTAATAGGGCGTTTGAACATCAAAGCCTGCCAGTCACAATGTGGGACAGCCAGGGTCTCAATTTGTGGGACGCCTGAAAAAGTCTTGGAAATGCGGGACTGTCCCACGCAACGGGGGTGACTAAATTTGACTGAGGGACTGCCATTGGATTTTTTTAGAATTTTCGTTTTTTCATATCATATGAAAGCAGGGAATCATAGCTTCAAATTGACATATTGGTTGTTCAGTTTGACCCACCAGTTTTGGAGATATGGCTTATAGAGTAATGTCTTGCAGAAAACAGCGAGTTGAGAAAACAGGCTTGAAAGGTTCACTTCTGTGGTCTCTAACATAACACCTAGCTACATGTTTAAGCATTTATTTCATATTTACATGTCGATATCAGCTCTGACACTTATTTCAGACATGCTCTAGTATGTGAAGAGTCTGCCTGTGCTATTAACTCATTTTTGAAAAAAAAGCTGGAATGTGCGCGATGGCAGTCTCTCAGTCAAATCTGGTCACATCTGGTCACCCTATTGAACAGACACCCCGCTGGCACTGGCGCCGATCAGATGATTGAAGCCAGCCTTGTCCAGTCAGTCACAGGCAGGTTTACATCAGCGGTTCCCAAACATTTTCATGTCAAGGACCCCCAAATGGACCCCCAAATGGACCCCCAAGGACCCCCAAATGGACACTCATTAGCCTGCGGACCCCCATTAATCCATTCAGGCCTGACGTCAAAATTAAAAAAAAAAAAAATGTTTTCTAAATCATGACAATTTTCTGAAAGATTTGAGGCACATTTTAACGATTTTTCAAAAATAGCAGACCTACAAGCTCATAGCGCGCCACTCGGTGGCGCGCTATGAGCTTGTAGATCTGCTATTTTTCAATAGCTAAATTATAACATAATGTTTAAAATACCAAAAGGGGTTCCCGCCCAAAATGGGTTAAGAGAGTATTTTTTTTATGGCTCTCGCAATGATTCTCAGCCCGTTTAATTTCAAGGACCCCCAGTTTGACATGCATATTAGTCTACAGACCCCCATTTTAATGGCATTTCTATCTCTATTATATTGTGAAATCAATGTTAATTTAACTCCGAGAACAAATGGACCCATGAGGGTCCATTTGGTTCCTAACTATCATTTAGCTAGGGACCCCCTGGAACTCTCTCAAGGACCCCTGTGGCTGCCCCGGACCCCTAGGGACCCCCTGGAACTCTCTCAAGGACCCCTGGGGCTGCCCCGGACCCCTAGGGACCCCCTGGAACTCCCTCAAGGACCCCTGGGGCTAGGGACCCCCTGGAACTCTCTCAAGGACCCCTGGGGCTAGGGACCCCCTGGAACTCTCTCAAGGACCCCTGGGGCTGCCCCGGACCCCATTTAGCTAGGGACCCCCTGGAACTCTCTCAAGGACCCCTGGGGCTAGGGACCCCCTGGAACTCTCTCAAGGACCCCTGGGGCCGCCCCGGACCCCATTTAGCTAGGGACCCCCTGGAACTCTCTCAAGGACCCCTGGGGCTGCCCCGGACCCCATTTAGCTAGGGACCCCCTGGAACTCTCTCAAGGACCCCTGGGGCTGCCCCGGACCCCATTTAGCTAGGGACCCCCTGGAACTCTCTCAAGGACCCCTGGGGCTGCCCCGGACCCCATTTAGCTAGGGACCCCCTGGAACTCTCAAGGACCCCTGGGGCTGCCCCGGACCCCATTTTGGGAACCACTGGTTTACATGAAGCATTGTGCATGTACATTACATTTACAGTGACATATATATAGTGTTCAATGCATGACCTTTTGCTATACGTGTATAGGGTGTTTGCTAATGGTTCGTTTTTGCGTTTTCTCTTTCAGACCACTGAACAGAAAACCAAAGGTGAGTCCTCGTCATGGTGAATTTAGACACATGCCACATGGATTGACACATCGAGTGGTGGTCGCACGCACGCACGCACGCACGCACGCACGCACGCACGCACGCACGCACGCACGCACACACAAAACGATAACCAGCTTATTGAATATGCATTATAAATATGCTTTATCGAGCATCGCAGATCAGTTCACACAGGTGTCGTTTTTTTTGACAATTAGGACGGCATGTTGGAAAATGGGTTTGTAGTGCAAAACAAAAGTGCAAGACTTGAAGAAGTGAATGAGTGTTTCCTGCAGCTGTAGCGCTTTGCGCTCTCTGAGCGAAGCTCTGGAGCTCTTCACGAGGACAGACAGACAGACAGACAGACAGACAGACTACTCTCAGAATAGTATAGACTACTGGGGGTACAGGCAGATGGGAGAGCAGAGCTTACGTCTCGGGTTGGGAGGGTTTGGGGGAATTTCCTTAATGCTCCAGGGAGAGCTTTGCAGACCGTCCTGCTGTTTGACTGGCAGCAGAGGAATAGAGACGGCGACGGAAGCAGCGTGTCTCTCTCTGCACCATCCAAACTCACAGCTATGCTAATATTTTTTTGTTTTGTTTTTCTTTGTCCGGGTAGCTCAGTCAGTAGCGGTTTTGGACCACAAGGTCACGGGTTCGATCCCAATCCCGGGCAATGCCAACTCAGTGTATGAGTAGCATGGCTTTGAGTGCGGCAAGTCGTGCGGGAGCTGTACTGGGAGCTGATGGTAGGTGTGGCACTCTGTAACAGGGACAGACTCCATTTCCCAGAGGTCTAGCACATTGTAACAGGGACAGACTCCATCTCCCAGAGGTCTAGCACATTGTAACGGGGACAGACTCCATCTCCCAGAGGTCTAGCACATTGTAACAGGGACAGACTCCATCTCCCAGAGGTCTAGCACATTGTAACAGGGACAGACTCCATCTCCCAGAGGTCTAGCACATTGTAACGGGTATAGACTCCATCTCCCAGAGGTCTAGCACATTGTAACAGGGACAGACTCCATCTCCCAGAGGTATAGCGCATTGTAACAGGGACAGACTCCATCTCCCAGAGGTCTAGCACATTGTAACGGGGACAGACTCCATCTCCCAGAGGTATAGCGCATTGTAACAGGGACAGACTCCATCTCCCAGAGGTCTAGCACATTGTAACAGGGACAGACTCCATCTCCCAGAGGTATAGCGCATTGTAACAGGGACAGACTCCATCTCCCAGAGGTCTAGCACATTGTAACAGGGACAGACTCCATCTCCCAGAGGTATAGCGCATTGTAACAGGGACAGACTCCATCTCCCAGAGGTCTAGCACATTGTAACAGGGACAGACTCCATCTCCCAGAGGTCTAGCACATTGTAACGGGGACAGACTCCATCTCCCAGAGGTCTAGCACATTGTAACGGGGACAGACTCCATCTCCCAGAGGTCTAGCACATTGTAACAGGGACAGACTCCATCTCCCAGAGGTCTAGCACATTGTAACAGGGACAGACTCCATCTCCCAGAGGTCTAGCACATTGTAACAGGGACAGACTCCATCTTCCAGAGGTCTAGCACATTGTAATGGGGACAGACTCCATCTCCCAGAGGTCTAGCACATTGTAACAGGGACAGACTCCATCTCCCAGAGGTCTAGCACATTGTAATGGGGACAGACTCCATCTCCCAGAGGTATAGCACATTGTAACAGGGACAGACTCCATCTTCCAGAGGTCTAGCGCATTGTAACAGGGACAGACTCCATCTCCCAGAGGTATAGCACATTGTAACATGGACAGACTCCATCTCCCAGAGGTCTAGCACATTGTAACAGGGACAGACTCCATCTCCCAGAGGTCTAGCACATTGTAACAGGGACAGACTCCATCTCCCAGAGGTCTAGCACATTGTAATGGGGACAGACTCCATCTCCCAGAGGTCTAGCACATTGTAACAGGGACAGACTCCATCTCCCAGAGGTCTAGCACATTGTAACAGGGACAGACTCCATCTCCCAGAGGTATAGCGCATTGTAACAGGGACAGACTCCATCTCCCAGAGGTCTAGCACATTGTAACGGGGACAGACTCCATCTCCCAGAGGTCTAGCACATTGTAATGGGGACAGACTCCATCTCCCAGAGGTCTAGCACATTGTAACAGGGACAGACTCCATCTCCCAGAGGTCTAGCACATTGTAATGGGGACAGACTCCATCTCCCAGAGGTATAGCACATTGTAACAGGGACAGACTCCATCTCCCAGAGGTCTAGCACATTGTAATGGGGACAGACTCCATCTCCCAGAGGTCTAGCACATTGTAACAGGGACAGACTCCATCTCCCAGAGGTCTAGCACATTGTAATGGGGACAGACTCCATCTCCCAGAGGTCTAGCACATTGTAATGGGGACAGACTCCATCTCCCAGAGGTCTAGCACATTGTAACGGGGACAGACTCCATCTCCCAGAGGTCTAGCACATTGTAACAGGGACAGACTCCATCTCCCAGAGGTATAGCGCATTGTAACATGGACAGACTCCATCTCCCAGAGGTCTAGCACATTGTAACGGGGACAGACTCCATCTCCCAGAGGTCTAGCACATTGTAATGGGGACAGACTCCATCTCCCAGAGGTCTAGCACATTGTAACGGGTATAGACTCCATCTCCCAGAGGTCTAGCACATTGTAACAGGGACAGACTCCATCTCCCAGAGGTCTAGCACATTGTAACAGGGACAGACTCCATCTCCCAGAGGTCTAGCACATTGTAACAGGGACAGACTCCATCTCCCAGAGGTCTAGCACATAGTAACAGGGACAGACTCCATCTCCCAGAGGTCTAGCACATTGTAACGGGGACAGACTCCATCTCCCAGAGGTCTAGCACATTGTAACAGGGACAGACTCCATCTCCCAGAGGTCTAGCACATTGTAACATGGACAGACTCCATCTCCCAGAGGTCTAGCACATTGTAACAGGGACAGACTCCATCTCCCAGAGGTCTAGCACATTGTAACAGGGACAGACTCCATCTCCCAGAGGTCTAGCACATTGTAACATGGACAGACTCCATCTCCCAGAGGTCTAGCACATTGTAACAGGGACAGACTCCATCTCCCAGAGGTCTAGCACATTGTAACAGGGACAGACTCCATCTCCCAGAGGTCTAGCGCATTGTAACAGGGACAGACTCCATCTCCCAGAGGTCTAGCACATTGTAACAGGGACAGACTCCATCTCCCAGAGGTCTAGCACATTGTAACATGGACAGACTCCATCTCCCAGAGGTCTAGCACATTGTAACAGGGACAGACTCCATCTCCCAGAGGTCTAGCACATTGTAACGGGGACAGACTCCATCTCCCAGAGGTCTAGCACATTGTAACAGGGACAGACTCCATCTCCCAGAGGTCTAGCGCATTGTAACGGGGACAGACTCCATCTCCCAGAGGTCTAGCGCATTGTAACGGGGACAGACTCCATCTCCCAGAGGTCTAGCACATTGTAACGGGTATAGACTATTCATTGCACGCACGCACGCACGCACGCACGCACGCACGCACGCGGTGTGGGTTTTGACATATAATCATTTTGGAAATTTGCAACATTTCACAAGATCAGTATCGGTATCGGACCTATCGGTATCGGCCGATCATGAGAAAAACAACAACAACTATCTGTGATCGGTATCGGTCCCAAAAAACCTGATCGGAGCATCCCTAGTTGTTTGCATGCTGTCCTTCTAGCTTTGTTAAGTTAGTGGTTTGTTTGTTCACCGTAATAAAACAAATATTAACCCATTTTGACCTGAGATCAGATTCTAAAAATGTCTTCTACATCCTGACAGTTTTCTGAAAAAGCTATGTTACTGTCAGTCGTTCTTTGATTTAAAAAAATGAGCAGACCTACAAGCTCGTAGCGCGCCACTCGGTGGCGCGCTACGAGCTTGTAGATCTGCTAATTTTCAATAGCCAAAGCATAACATAATGCTAACACCAAAAGGGGTTCCCGCCCAAAATGGGTTAAATTAACACTCTGGGGTTTGTCTGTGTTGTCCATAACCCTCACTTTCCACCTTCAAAAGGAGGCCGCCAGTGATTTTCCGCAGCATACAGTCAGTGTTTAGGTTTTTTTTCAGCATGTATAACCTCCGTTTCACTCTCTGCCGTACCTTCTCAGTCCTTCGCTTTCTGCACCGCTTAATTTATTTAGTTTCCTTCAAGGACAGACACTCGCACGCCTGGGACATCCTGAGCGATGTTCTTAATAATCTTGTTAATAGTCAGCCGTGACACAACGCGTCGATGCGGTGTGGAGCGCAGAGCGACGGGGAAGAGTACAGGGCTCATATGGCCTGTGGAGACATTTCATTCATACAATTTACAATTTAAGCATTTAGCAGACACTCTTAATCCAGAGTGACTTGAAGTAAGAAATTATCATTGTCATTATTATTATTTTTATTATTATTATTATAATTTTTTTGTCCTTTTCCGTTTTTTGTTTGTATGTTTTGTTTTTGTTTTGTTATGCTTGTTTTGTTTTTTCCTTGTTTTTTTTTTTTTTTTGTATTTTCATCCGTTTATAGCTATTTTGAATATTAAAAGGGCTGGCATTATAAGCTGAGGCTTCTGCCAAACACTCCCTTTTGGTCAACAAAAAAACCCCCTGAATACATTGTATAAGGTGTGATTATTTTAAATGACCAATACACTTGAAACAACACATGGTTATACATCAAATACATTAACAAAATGTTATCAATAATCATAAGCTATAAGAACCTAACATCCATCTAACAGTGGAATATATAATGAAACTATGCGTATACACTATAGAGTGCTATATCTACATGCTTTCTAAATTACACAACTTGAGCCTTTGCATATGCCTGTAAGGTCTGACATCGAGGCAAGTGCTACGCGCTAAGATGGAGTCTGAAGAGGTGGGTTTTCAGACTACAGCGGAAGATTGGGAGTGAGGCTGCAGTTCTGATTGCAATGGGAAGTGCATTCCATAGTTTTGGAGCCAGAAGGGAGAAGCGTTTGGGACGTGTGGAGCGTTGTGTTGGCGTTTTTAGTGAGTGCACTTCCAGCGTCCCTGCGTTGGCTGATCTGAGCACGTGGGAGGGTTTGTAGGGTCCGATCAGACTTGCAAGATATGGGGGAGCCATACCTTTGGTTGCTTTGAAGGCCATCACCAGAGTTTTGTACTCGGCAACCGGGAGCCAATGGAGGGAGCGGAGAATGGAAAATTTTGCATTTATTAGCACCTTTATCCAAGGCGCTTCACATACATTTTGAGGGGGGAAACATGTGAGAATTTTGTCTGGTTGTAGACCAAGCGAGCAGCAGCATTTTGGATCAATTGGAGAGGATTACGTGTGCATGCCGGTAGGCCAGTAAGGAGAGAGTTACAACAATAGTGAAGTTTTGACATCAATGATGTCTGGATAAGGAGCTGGAGCCTCCTGGCTGAGGAAGGGTCTGATTCGTCAAATGTTTTTAGAGTGTAAACCTACAGGATCGAGTGACCGCTGTAATGTGTGCTTTGAATGAGAGCTGACTGTCTAGGACAACATCAATGGGACTTGTTTCCATTGTGGTCATAGTATGTATTCAATTCATCAATACAGCATCACACATTTAACACAGTAATTCACAAATTCAAACATAATGTACAAAATAGATTGTTTGCATTTATCTCCCCTTGTGGTCTCCTGATGAGTTTGTTTTTCTTGCACACACACACACACACACACACACACACACACACACACACACACACACACACACACACACACACACACACACACACACACACACACACACAGTATAGTAATGTGATTTAGTTACCATATTGTTTAGACAGATGCTCTGTCGCGCTTGCGAGCTTTTGCGTCTGCTATTTTTGAACAATTTCTTTTAATTAATTGTTTAACACAAATGTCCCTGGTTCCCTCATGGCCCTGGTACCCTCATGGCACACAACAAACAGAAATAAACACAGTTTCAGGTCTATGGATTTTTAGAAGGCATTGGTAGAATCGCTGTCGGGTCTTAACCAGTGTTGTTCAAGTTACTTTTAAAAAGTAAAGAGTTATAGTTATAGTTACTTATCTAAAAAAGTAACTTTTTTAGATAAGTTACTTTACTTTACTCTGCACATTGGCCCTGCAGCAGGGCCAATGTGCAGAAATACATTTTCCAAATACCTGAACAGTGAATAATATACTAGTGAAAGCAGGGCCCCTGCTTTCACTAGTATTTTGCTGACCAGTGCTCTGAAAGGAACAGACTCCACCGTTGAGGGGAAGCATTTCCTCAACAACATACCTGGCAAGTGGCAATCATTTTGTCAAGTTGACTCTTGGTGACATGCCTCTGTGGCGATTTCAAATCGATCTTTGTCTGTTTTGGTGATGTGAGGTAGCCTAGCTCATGGACTGATTTAAGATGCTTTCTTAGATTTGCATTGTGGACAATGCTTTCTGTCCGCCACATAATTAGCATTTTCACCTCAATGTTTTTCTGGGGGGGGAGAGGGCAGCCCTTGATGCAACGGTGTGCAAGGCTAACGCACGGCTAACGTCAGGCACTGTGCTGCACAGGAGGGACGCAGCAGTAATAATAAAGGAAGTACGGGGAATCGAATCACACACAGCGGGGACACTCCATGGCATGGTAAAACATTTCCTTGACCCGCAAGTACTCAAATAATGCTTGTATTTCCAACCCACAAAGCATCCGATCTCGCTGTCATCCGCATTTGCCATTGTAGCGTGTGGTAATAATGTTCGTTCAACTGGCGTTTTCTGTGTATGCGTTACGAGGGTTTGTGTGTCTGAGTTTAGAACTGTTTACCACAGCCATACGAAAGACCCGCCCTACTCTGTCAGACTGTCTCTGATTGGCTTACCCTGAAATCTGTCCCTACGTTAGCCAATCAATGACCTCTTCTGTGACGTGCTTTGTTCATCATGTTAGAGTGGTCTCAGAGGCTATGAGAGCACACTGTCAACAGAGTACAACACAGAGAGTGCTCTCTCAGCACAGAGACGAGACGCGCCTGTATGACAGATAGACTCACTGCATGGGGAGACTTTTCACTCGGATCACATAAGTTAACATAACGCTATAACGCGGGTAACGCTCGCACAATAACTATAAGGCCGTTATGGAATGGGGAAATGTAACAAGTTACTGCAAAAAGTAGCGCCGTTAGGTAACGTAACGTGATGTAAGGGCGTTAGTTACAACACTGGTCTTAACCCATTCTCGGCGGGAACCCCTTTTGGTGTTTTAAGCATTATGTTATACTTTAGCTATTGAAAAATAGCAGATCTACAAGCTCCTAGCGCGGCACCGAGTGCCGCACTAGGAGCTTGCAGATCTGCTATTTTTTGAAAAACCCGTGAAAATATTTTGAGAAACACTAACATGATGTTAGGATGTATGTGCTGTTTACTTTCTATGTAGTTTACCTTTAAGCCTTGCATGTGTAATGGAGACCAATGTTCCTTTGCCTAATTAGTAACTCTCCTCACCTGGTAGCCTCACCAGGGTATTTCATAGGTGATTAGTTTGGTCAGAGTCAGTTCAGTTCAAGCCAGCACACTGTCAAGAGCTCACTCACTGGCAGTGAGTCACTGCATGTTGAGTTAACCCTTTCTCTCAGGCCTTGGACAGGATAAGTCTGTAAGTTTGTGTTAATTGTTAAACTTTATGGCTCTTAAAGCATATCTTAAAACAATATGCTTGTAAGTTGGTTTGATCATTTCTAAAAGGTTTGTAATTTGATTCATTGAATGCAATTAGTACAGTGAGTACATGTTCTTTTTGTAAGCTTGTGTGATGCATAAAAAGGACTAATGTTTTGGGTTATGATTGTACTGTATTTGACACAAATGTCTGTGTTTTCTGTTTTTCTGTATTGCAGTTTTACAAATTTAAGTTATCACCAGTAAAGAACCTAAACCAAGTCACTGCTTTTTGGAGCTTTATTGGGAACTTTGTTAGCTGTCTGCCAAGCCATACAGACTGTACACCAAACGTATAGTAAGGGCAGAACAGTAAAAAGACTTTAAGCACAGCGGGCTTCACAGAAAGACATGGCTCAACACTGCAGTTTATTCTCTTCATCATGTCACATTGAAAAGATGATGAAGAGCTCAAAACCAATCAGTACTGCTGCAGTAAAAGCACGTGCTAAAGCACAAGCTGCACTTGTCAAACTAGCCTATGCACACAAGGAAGCAACAATGTTAAAACAACAAGCTGATCTACAAGCTAATCTGCTGTTGCTAAAATCAGAGGAAGCTGCAGAAATTGCATCAGCTGAAGCAGACGCACTACAATGTGTTTTAGAAGAAAATAAAGGAACCCACAGGAGCCAAATCAAAACTAAGTTGCCGTCACTCAGCTCAGCTCAACGCACAAGTGAGTACGTGAAACAACAGTCTGAAATGCTTCAGCAGCAACAGTATGAATCACTGCAGCAGCAGCAGTATAAAGCAGTGGAGCAGCAACATTATAAAACGCTGGAGCAGCAACAGCATGAAGCGCAGCAGCGACAACATGAAGCGCAGCAGCGACAACATGAAGCGCAGCAGCGACAACAACATGAAGCGCAGCAGCGACAACATGAAGCGCAGCAGCGACAACAACATGAAGCGCAGCAGCGACAACAGTATGAAGCGCAGCAGCGACAACATGAAGCGCAGCAGCGACAACAACATGAAGCGCAGCAGCGACAACAGTATGAAGCGCAGCAGCAGGACGAAGTGCTTCAGCGTCGCCAGGACGAAGTGCTTCAGCGTCGCCAGGACGAAGTGCTTCAGCAGCAGCGTCTCCAGGACGAAGTGCTTCAGCAGCAGCGTCGCCAGGACGAAGTGCTTCAGCAGCAGCGTCTCCAGGACGAAGTGCTTCAGCAGCAGCAGGACGAAGTGCTTCAGCAGCAGCGTCTCCAGGACGAAGTGCTTCAGCAGCAGCGTCGCCAGGACGAAGTGCTTCAGCGTCGCCAGGACGAAGTGCTTCAGCGTCGCCAGGACGAAGTGCTTCAGCAGCAGCGTCTCCAGGACGAAGTGCTTCAGCAGCAGCGTCGCCAGGACGAAGTGCTTCAGCAGCAGCGTCTCCAGGACGAAGTGCTTCAGCAGCAGCAGGACGAAGTGCTTCAGCAGCAGCAGGACGAAGTGCTTCAGCAGCAGCAGGACGAAGTGCTTCAGCAGCAGCGTCTCCAGGACGAAGTGCTTCAGCAGCAGCGTCGCCAGGACGAAGTGCTTCAGCAGCAGCGTCGCCAGGACGAAGTGCTTCAGCAGCAGCGTCGCCAGGACGAAGTGCTTCAGCGTCTCCAGAACGAAGTGCTTCAGCAGCAGCGTCGCCAGGACGAAGTGATTCAGCGTCTCCAGGACGAAGTGCTTCAGCGTCTCCAGGACGAAGTGCTTCAGCAGCAGCGTCGCCAGGACGAAGTGTTTCAGCGTCTCCAGGACGAAGTGCTTCAGCGTCTCCAGGACGAAGTGCTTCAGCAGCAGCGTCGCCAGGACGAAGTGTTTCAGCGTCTCCAGGATGAAGTGCTTCAGCAGCAGCGTCGCCAGGACGAAGTGCTTCAGCAGCAGCGTCGCCAGGACGAAGTGCTTCGGCGTCTCCAGGACGAAGTGCTTCTGCAGCAGCGTCGCCAGGACGAAGTGCTTCAGCGTCTCCAGGACGAAGTGCTTCTGCAGCAGCGTCGCCAGGACGAAGTGCTTCAGCTGCAGCGTCTCCAGGACGAAGTGCTTCAGCGTCTCCAGGATGAAGTGCTTCAGCAGCAGTGTCGCCAGGACGAAGTGCTTCAGCAGCAGCGTCTCCAGGACGAAGCGCTTCAGTGTCTCCAGGACGAAGTGCTTCAGCGTCTCCAGGACGAAGTGCTTCAGCAGCAGCAGGACGAAGTGCTTCAGCAGCAGCAGGACGAAGTGCTTCAGCAGCAGCAGGACGAAGTGCTTCAGCAGCAGCGTCTCCAGGACGAAGTGCTTCAGCAGCAGCGTCGCCAGGACGAAGTGCTTCAGCAGCAGCGTCGCCAGGACGAAGTGCTTCAGCAGCAGCGTCGCCAGGACGAAGTGCTTCAGCGTCTCCAGAACGAAGTGCTTCAGCAGCAGCGTCGCCAGGACGAAGTGCTTCAGCGTCTCCAGAACGAAGTGCTTCAGCAGCAGCGTCGCCAGGACGAAGTGCTTCAGCGTCTCCAGAACGAAGTGCTTCAGCAGCAGCGTCGCCAGGACGAAGTGATTCAGCGTCTCCAGGACGAAGTGCTTCAGCGTCTCCAGGACGAAGTGCTTCAGCAGCAGCGTCGCCAGGACGAAGTGTTTCAGCGTCTCCAGGACGAAGTGCTTCAGCGTCTCCAGGACGAAGTGCTTCAGCAGCAGCGTCGCCAGGACGAAGTGTTTCAGCGTCTCCAGGATGAAGTGCTTCAGCAGCAGCGTCGCCAGGACGAAGTGCTTCAGCAGCAGCGTCGCCAGGACGAAGTGCTTCGGCGTCTCCAGGACGAAGTGCTTCTGCAGCAGCGTCGCCAGGACGAAGTGCTTCAGCGTCTCCAGGACGAAGTGCTTCTGCAGCAGCGTCGCCAGGACGAAGTGCTTCAGCTGCAGCGTCTCCAGGACGAAGTGCTTCAGCGTCTCCAGGATGAAGTGCTTCAGCAGCAGTGTCGCCAGGACGAAGTGCTTCAGCAGCAGCGTCTCCAGGACGAAGCGCTTCAGTGTCTCCAGGACGAAGTGCTTCAGCGTCTCCAGGATGAAGTGCTTCAGCAGCAGCGTCGCCAGGACGAAGTGCTTCAGCAGCAGCGTCGCCAGGACGAAGTGCTTCAGCAGCAGCAGGATGAAGTGCTTCAGCAGCAGCAGGATGAAGTGCTTCAGCAGCAGCAGGACGAAGTGCTTCAGCAGCAGCAGGACGAAGTGCTTCAGCGTCGCCAGGACGAAGTGCTTCAGCAGCAGTGTCGCCAGGACGAAGTGCTTCAGCAGCAGCAGGACGAAGTGCTTCAGCGTCGCCAGGACGAAGTGCTTCAGCGTCGCCAGGACGAAGTGCTTCAGCAGCAGCAGGACAAAGTGCTTCAGCAGCAGCAGGACGAAGTGCTTCAGCGTCGCCAGGACGAAGTGCTTCAGCAGCAGCAGGACGAAGTGCTTCAGCGTCGCCAGGACGAAATGCTTCAGCAGCGACAGGATGAAGAGCAGCAGCAGCAGCAGTCTGAAGCAGGCTATTGTAAATATTCACACCATGTTGCAAAACATCCCATACTTCACTCTTCATCAGTGCACCAGCTAACAATGGACAACGATGGAGAAGCTAACAAGGAAGGGAAGAAAGATTCTTAACGGAGCGCTTATCAACTGAGGAAGATCAGTGCGGGGAGCATGAGGAAGTCTTCAACCCACCACTAAGCAATTGCCCTACCACCATTCATGTTAATAAGAAGTTCAACTGCTCTAGTAGAGTCCAGGTCCTCTCTGATAGCTTCTGGAAGCAGGAATACCTGGAGACTCTACAGCCTAGGAGGAAATGGCAGGCTGAAAAGCCCAATCTGCAAGTTGGAGATGTCATGCTGTTGGGGGACTCTCGGGTGACGGGGGGTGGGTGGCCTACAGGACTCTTCGTCAAGGCTGATCCTGGTCACGACAAAAAGTGAGGAAAGTCAGCGTGAAGGTCATCCGACAAGTGTTTCAGAAATTGTTCTTCAAAAAGAGACTGTATAGTGGTATAACCAATTATACCATGCGGGGAGTGTGCTGTTTACTTTCTATGTAGTTTACCTTTAAGCCTTGCATGTGTAATGGAGACCAATGTTCCTTTGCCTAATTAGTAACTCTCCTCACCTGGTAGCCTCACCAGGGTATTTCATAGGTGATTAGTTTGGTCAGAGTCAGTTCAGTTCAAGCCAGCACACTGTCAAGAGCTCACTCACTGGCAGTGAGTCACTGCATGTTGACCCTTTCTCTCAGGCCTTGGACAGGATAAGTCTGTAAGTTTGTGTTAATTGTTAAACTTTATGGCTCTTAAAGCATATCTTAAAACAATATGCTTGTAAGTTGGTTTGATCATTTCTAAAAGGTTTGTAATTTGATTCATTGAATGCAATTAGTACAGTGAGTACATGTTCTTTTTGTAAGCTTGTGTGATGCATAAAAAGGACTAATGTTTTGGGTTATGATTGTACTGTATTTGACACAAATGTCTGTGTTTTCTGTTTTTCTGTATTGCAGTTTTACAAATTTAAGTTATCACCAGTAAAGAACCTAAACCAAGTCACTGCTTTTTGGAGCTTTATTGGGAACTTTGTTAGCTGTCTGCCAAGCCATACAGACTGTACACCAAACGTATAGTAAGGGCAGAACAATGTATGTATGCATGTATGTATGTATGTATGTATGTATGTATGTACACTTGTACAGTATGTATGTATGTATGTATGTATGTATGTATGTATGTATGTATGTATGTATGTATTTGGTTAAAATGGGTAAGGTTTTAAAAAAGGCAAAAGCATGCTCTGTTGCACTGGCCTAAAAGTGGGTCCTCTAAAACTGCTTCAACTTCTGAGAATGTGTGTTTGGTTCATTAGCCACCAGATGGCATACCTTATAAGTATGTATGTATGTCTGTATGTCTGTATGTATTTAAAAGGGGGGCTTTTTTGTAAAATCCCAGCCTACAATACCTTAATATATTTAAAATCCAAAGTAAGGTTACCAGTGAAGGGCAACCTGCCTATTCACTGGGGACTATGCAAGGCAGAGGCGTCCACCCCCCTGAGTCCAAGTTAGACTAGACCGTGTATGTATGTATGTATGTATGTATGTATGTATGTATGGTTGTATGTATGGTTGTATGGTGGTTGGAACACGACCCCAGACAGAACTGTGTGACACGCAGAGAGAACACACTGCAGTTTCCTGTTTGCTCCACAGACACAGCTGAGCTGAGAGGCCCCGACAAGGAGCTTTCCACCAGACGGCACGCACACACGCACGCACGCACGCACGCACGCACGCACGCACGCACGCACGCACGCACGCACGCACGCACGCACGCACGCACGCCACACACAAGACATTTCTTTCTATGCACACGTACTACATGCAATGCGATGCAATCATATGGCCAGGTGGATTCGTAGTCTATAATATAGACTAGTGGCCCCCTTTTTTGTGCAGTACACTAGCAACGGAAAAAAGTGTGTTCCCTGGCTCGTTCGCTCAGGCTTTTTTTTGTTTTTGGAAAACGCCTGTGGTCCCAGAGGCTATTCTGCTCTGAACACGCACGTGGCCCACCCACCCATGTGACCACGCACGTGGCCCACCCATGTGACCACGCACGTGGCCCACCCACCCATGTGACCACGCACGTGACCCACCCACCCATGTGACCACTAAACATGGCCCACCCACCCATGTGACCACTAAACGTGGCCCACCCATCCATGTGACCATGCACGTGGCCCACCCACCCATGTGACCACGCACGTGGCCCACCCATCCATGTGACCACTAAACATGGCCCACCCACCCATGTGACCACTAAACGTGGCCCACCCATCCATGTGACCATGCACGTGGCCCACCCACCCATGTGACCACTACACGTGGCCCACCCACCCATGTGACCACTACACGTGGCCCACCCACCCATGTGACCACTACACGTGGCCCACCCACCCATGTGACCACTCACGTGGCCCACCCACCCATGTGACCACGCACGTGGCCCACCCACCCATGTGACCACTAGACATGGCCCACCCACCCATGTGACCACTAAACGTGGCCCACCCACCCATGTGACCACGCACGTGGCCCACCCACCCATGTGACCACGCACGTGGCCCACCCACCCATGTGATCACTAAACATGGCCCACCCACCCATGTGACCACTAAACGTGGCCCACCCACCCATGTGACCACGCACGTGGCCCACCCACCCATGTGACCACGCATGTGGCCCACCCACCCATGTGACCACACACATGGCCCGCCCACCCATGTGACCACGCATGTGGCCCACCCACCCATGTGACCACTAAACGTGGCCCACCCACCCATGTGACCACACACATGGCCCACCCACCCATGTGACCACGCACGTGGCCCACCCACCCATGTGACCACGCACGTGGCCCACCCACCCATGTGACCACTAAACGTTGCGGTCACTCACTATAGTGGCCAGCTCAGATGGTGGGGTGGCCGTGGGCAATAATTGTGCATTTTTTCAAGAGCAGACACTGATCCTGAAAAGGTTGAATGAGAACCATGCATGCTATCTATAGAGGCTGTGAGGCAGCGAGTTACTGTAGTGTAATCGTGACACACTTAAACATTAACCTTTTTTTTCTTTACGCTGTTAGAACTCTCCACGAGAAGAAGTGTATCCTCTCACCCTGCCTCTTTGTACTTCAGAGAGTGTTCTTGTTTTTATCGCTGGCCCTGTTGTGTCCACACACAGCGTGTTAGCGAGGTTGTGTGTGTGTGTGTGTGTGTAGGAAGCCGGCGCGACGAGAGAAGCAGCGTTGATATGAATTCCCTCTCGATTGCGGCACAATTTATGACTCTCCGACACAATGCGGCGGGGCGTAATTACAACACTGTTGTTGAAACGGCAAATTAATCTGTTGTGAAATTACGGGGCGGCGACATATACGCCACTTTACAATGACGGCGTTATCTTTTTTATGGCGCTGCCGTATGCAAATGCCTCCTGGTGCGCGCGCGTGTGTGTGTGTGTGCGTGCATGCGTGCGTGTGCATGCGTGCGTGTGCATGCACGCGCAAAGTATAACTACGCACAGAGTGAACAGGGAATAACAATAGCTCATTAGCCCCAAAGACATTAACCCTTGCGTTTATTTTTCCTTTTTAACCAGGATGGTTATATGACGGGGGACGGCTCTCATTAATTAATATGGTGTGTGTGTAATATGGCCTATAGTCCCATGTGTACTGAAACTAAACCACCTCTCATCCATCCATCCATCCATCCATCCATCCATCCATCTTGCTTGTTTGACTAAATTGTGGTTCTCTCTCTCGTTTTGCTTTGTGATGAGAACCATATTGACTGTTATCTCTCTCTCTCTCTCTCTCTCTCTCTCACACACAAACACACACACACACACACACACACACACACACACACACACACACACACACACACACACACACAGCAAGCTGTGGTGGAGGGTGTAAGAATAGCCCCGCATGCAGGCCCAAACAAGCCTTTTGATGAGAACCATATTGATTGTTATCACTCAACAGTGATTTGATATTGACGTTTCTTTAAGCTCCCTAACGTCGCTCAGGTGTGATGTTTGCTCCCTGCAGAGCAGAGTGTCTGTCTGTCTGTCTGTCTGTCTGTCTGTCTGTCTGTCTGTCTGTCTGTCTGTCTGTCTGTCTGTCTGTCTGTCTGTCTGTCTGTCTGTCTGAATTAATGAATGATGCTGTTTGACTGAGAGCTTTTTAACTCTTTAAATTGGGCTTTGTTTGTGTTTATTTTAATTAATCTGTTTTGATTGACTGAATACAGTTTGCAAAAACAAAAAAAAGGCACATTTTGATACAGGTACAGTTGCGTGTGCGTGCGTGCGCACATGTGCGTGTGCGCGCATGTGTGTGTCCACGGCAGTCCGCCCACAGCATCAGGAATCGTGTGAGCCAGAATGCACTTCTTATCAGATTTCTCTCTCTCTCTCTCTCTCTCTCTCTCTCTCTCTCTCTCTCTCTCTCTCTCTCTCAACTACAACATCATATTTAATCGCTGCTAATTAATCTCTTTTAATCTCTTCTCTCTCTTTTGAGGACAGTGCTCATTTGAGACCCCCCCCCCCCTCATTTCTGTACACTGACACTGTAAATCTATAGTCATATCCTTGGTTCATGGTACAGGTAGAGGACAGACAAGGGGTCAGCATAGGGAGCGTACAGGTAGAGGACAGACAAGGGGTCAGCATAGGGAGCGTACAGGTAGAGGACAGACAAGGGGTCAGCATAGGGAGCGTACAGGTAGAGGACAGACAAGGGGTCAGCGTAGGGAGCGTACAGGTAGAGGACAGACAAGGGGTCAGCGTAGGGAGTGTACAGGTAGAGGACAGACAAGGGGTCAGCATAGGGAGCGTACAGGTAGAGGACAGACAAGGGGTCAGCGTAGGGAGCGTACAGGTAGAGGACAGACAAGGGGTCAGCGTAGGGAGTGTACAGGTAGAGGACAGACAAGGGGTCAGCATAGGGAGTGTACAGGTAAAGGTTTGTAGTGGGTTCTTGGACAGACAAGGGGTCAGCGTAGTGAGCGTACAGGTAAAGGTTTGTAGTGGGTTCTTGGACAGACAAGGGGTCAGCGTAGTGAGCGTACAGGTAAAGGTTTGTAGTGGGTTCTTGGACAGACATGGGGTCAGCGTAGTGAGCGTACAGGTAAAGGTTTGTAGTGGGTTCTTGGACAGACATGGGGTCAGCGTAGTGAGCGTACAGCGTAAAGGCGTGTCTGAGATCAGGCCTCGTAAATTGTAAGAGGATTTATAATCCCAAGCTGGTCTCAAGTACACACGCGCACACACGCACGATCACACGTACACACACAGCTCCTGTATAACTATCAGGTACATTGCTATTACTACACATATATAGTGCCATAAGACTCTCCCTCACCTCTTAGAACCCCCCCCCCCCCCCCCCCTCCCCCCAAAGGGCGTTTGTTTTGTGATAATTCATTGCATTTAGTGTCAATGGAGGACATAGCCTCTTTCAATGGACAGAGAGATAATCGGCCCACTAATGACCTGTGGGGGGGGGGGGGGGGGGGGGGGGGGTAGAGGAAGAGGGAGAGGGAGAGAGAGAGGAAAACCGATGGGAAGTTATTCCTGATGCGCACACACACACACACACACACACACGTGCCAGTGGTTTTCATCCCACAAGGAGGCTTGTATCACTAGGACACATTGTTACACAACCCCCCCCTCCCCCCAATTCCTCACTTACTAAGGAAGGCAAGCATAAACTCTCTGTGTGTGTGTGTGTGTGTGTGTGTGTGTGTGTGTGTGTGTGGTGTTCCACCACCATCCCGTCCGATGCGATCCCCTCAGCGCGGGCCTCAGTGTTACATAACGTGTGTGTGTGTGTTGTGCGGTCCGCCGGGCCTCTCGCTTGTGCGCACGCACGCACGCAAGCACACATACACACGTGCACAAGCACACACACACACACACACACACACACACACACACACACACACACACACACACACACACACACACACGTGCACAGGCGTGTCGACGCACATGCATGCCTGGGACTGCAGCCAATAGCAGAGCAGCAGCGCTGGTTGTGGAACCCACACAAAGGATCTGCTTCTTTCGCCCGGTCATGTTCTAACCGTATCGTCACCATCATGTTCTAACTCAGGGGTGGCAACTTTGACCATGGCGAGGGCCACTATATTTCCACACTCACTCCCTATAGGGCCATATATTACTGTCACCGCAAAAATAGCCGATCTACAAGCTCAAAGCGTGTCGCTTTGCAACGCGTTTTGAGCTTGTAGATCGGCTATTTTTGCTATATATTCGAATTGAAATCTTTAATTTTGTTTTGCTATTTTTTAATTGGAATCCTGAAAATTAACATTTAATTTCAAATACCTTTAATTATACTTGTGTTGAGCAATGAGCTACTAATTTAGATACATGTTTGTGGTCATGTTCTAACTGTATCGTCACCGGTCATGTTCTAACTGTATCGTCACCGGTCATGTTCTAACTGTATCGTCACCGGTCATGTTCTAACTGTATCGTCACCGGTCATGTTCTAACTGCGTATCGTCACCGGTCATGTTCTAACTGTATCGTCACCGGTCATGTTCTAACTGTATCGTCACCGGTCATGTTCTAACTGTATCGTCACCGGTCATGTTCTAACTGTATCGTCACCGGTCATGTTCTAACTGTATCGTCACCGGTCATGTTCTAACTGTATCGTCACCGGTCATGTTCTAACTGCGTATCGTCACCGGTCATGTTCTAACTGCGTATCGTCACCGGTCATGTTCTAACTGTATCGTCACCGGTCATGTTCTAACTGCGTATCGTCACCGGTCATGTTCTAACTGCGTATCGTCACCGGTCATGTTCTAACTGTATCGTCACCGGTCATGTTCTAACTGTATCGTCACCGGTCATGTTCTAACTGTATCGTCACCGGTCATGTTCTAACTGTATCGTCACCGGTCATGTTCTAACTGCGTATCGTCACCGGTCATGTTCTAACTGTATCGTCACCGGTCATGTTCTAACTGTATCGTCACCGGTCATGTTCTAACTGTATCGTCACCGGTCATGTTCTAACTGCGTATCGTCACCGGTCATGTTCTAACTGTATCGTCACCGGTCATGTTCTAACTGTATCGTCACCGGTCATGTTCTAACTGTATCGTCACCGGTCATGTTCTAACTGTATCGTCACCGGTCATGTTCTAACTGCGTATCGTCACCGGTCATGTTCTAACTGTATCGTCACCGGTCATGTTATAACTGTATCGTCACCGGTCATGTTCTAACTGCGTATCGTCACCGGTCATGTTCTAACTGCGTATCGTCACCGGTCATGTTCTAACTGTATCGTCACCGGTCATGTTATAACTGTATCGTCACCGGTCATGTTCTAACTGCGTATCGTCACCGGTCATGTTCTAACTGTATCGTCACCGGTCATGTTCTAACTGTATCGTCACCGGTCATGTTCTAACTGTATCGTCACCGGTCATGTTCTAACTGTATCGTCACCGGTCATGTTCTAACTGTATCGTTACCGGTCATGTTCTAACTGTATCGTCACCGGTCATGTTCTAACTGTATCGTTACCGGTCATGTTCTAACTGTATCGTCACCGGTCATGTTATAACTGTATCGTCACCGGTCATGTTCTAACTGTATCGTTACCGGTCATGTTCTAACTGTATCGTCACTGGTCATGTTCTAACTGCGTATCGTCACCGGTCATGTTCTAACTGTATCGTCACCGGTCATGTTCTAACTGTATCGTCACCGGTCATGTTCTAACTGTATCGTTACCGGTCATGTTCTAACTGTATCATCACCGGTCATGTTCTAACTGTATCGTCACCGGTCATGTTCTAACTGTATCATCACCGGTCATGTTCTAACTGCGTATCGTCACCGGTCATGGTCTAACTGTATCGTCACCGGTCATGTTCTAACTGCGTATCGTCACCGGTCATGTTCTAACTGTATCGTTACCGGTCATGTTCTAACTGTATCGTCACCGGTCATGTTCTAACTGTATCGTTACCGGTCATGTTATAACTGTATCGTCACCGGTCATGTTATAACTGTATCGTCACCGGTCATGTTATAACTGTATCGTCACCGGTCATGTTCTAACTGTATCGTCACCGGTCATGTTCTAACTGCGTATCGTCACCGGTCATGTTCTAACTGCGTATCGTCACCGGTCATGTTCTAACTGCGTATCGTCACCGGTCATGTTCTAACTGTATCGTTACCGGTCATGTTCTAACTGTATCGTCACCGGTCATGTTCTAACTGCGTATCGTCACCGGTCATGTTCTAACTGCGTATCGTCACCGGTCATGTTCTAACTGCGTATCGTCACCGGTCATGTTCTAACTGTATCGTCACCGGTCATGTTCTAACTGTATCGTCACCGGTCATGTTCTAACTGCGTATCGTCACCGGTCATGTTCTAACTGTATCGTCACCGGTCATGTTCTAACTGTATCGTCACCGGTCATGTTCTAACTGTATCGTCACCGGTCATGTTCTAACTGCGTATCGTCACCGGTCATGTTCTAACTGTATCGTCACCGGTCATGTTCTAACTGTATCGTCACCGGTCATGTTCTAACTGTATCGTCACCGGTCATGTTCTAACTGTATCGTCACCGGTCATGTTCTAACTGCGTATCGTCACCGGTCATGTTCTAACTGTATCGTCACCGGTCATGTTATAACTGTATCGTCACCGGTCATGTTCTAACTGCGTATCGTCACCGGTCATGTTCTAACTGCGTATCGTCACCGGTCATGTTCTAACTGTATCGTCACCGGTCATGTTATAACTGTATCGTCACCGGTCATGTTCTAACTGCGTATCGTCACCGGTCATGTTCTAACTGTATCGTCACCGGTCATGTTCTAACTGTATCGTCACCGGTCATGTTCTAACTGTATCGTCACCGGTCATGTTCTAACTGTATCGTCACCGGTCATGTTCTAACTGTATCGTTACCGGTCATGTTCTAACTGTATCGTCACCGGTCATGTTCTAACTGTATCGTTACCGGTCATGTTCTAACTGTATCGTCACCGGTCATGTTATAACTGTATCGTCACCGGTCATGTTCTAACTGTATCGTTACCGGTCATGTTCTAACTGTATCGTCACTGGTCATGTTCTAACTGCGTATCGTCACCGGTCATGTTCTAACTGTATCGTCACCGGTCATGTTCTAACTGTATCGTCACCGGTCATGTTCTAACTGCGTATCGTCACCGGTCATGTTCTAACTGCGTATCGTCACCGGTCATGTTCTAACTGCGTATCGTCACCGGTCATGTTCTAACTGTATCGTTACCGGTCATGTTCTAACTGTATCGTCACCGGTCATGTTCTAACTGCGTATCGTCACCGGTCATGTTCTAACTGCGTATCGTCACCGGTCATGTTCTAACTGCGTATCGTCACCGGTCATGTTATAACTGTATCGTCACCGGTCATGTTCTAACTGCGTATCGTCACCGGTCATGTTCTAACTGCGTATCGTCACCGGTCATGTTCTAACTGTATCGTTACCGGTCATGTTCTAACTGTATCGTCACCGGTCATGTTCTAACTGTATCGTCACCGGTCATGTTCTAACTGCGTATCGTCACCGGTCATGTTATAACTGTATCGTCACCGGTCATGTTCTAACTGTATCGTCACCGGTCATGTTCTAACTGTATCGTCACCGGTCATGTTCTAACTGTATCGTCACTGGTCATGTTCTAACTGCGTATCGTCAACGGTCATGTTCTAACTGTATCGTCACCGGTCATGTTCTAACTGTATCGTCACCGGTCATGTTCTAACTGCGTATCGTCACCGGTCATGTTCTAACTGTATCGTCACCGGTCATGTTCTAACTGTATCGTCACCGGTCATGTTCTAACTGCGTATCGTCACCGGTCATGTTCTAACTGCGTATCGTCACCGGTCATGTTCTAACTGCGCATCGTCACCGTTCATGTTCTAACTGTATCGTCACCGGTGACTGGAAACCTCTCGTGTCACAAAACGCTCATTCAGTCACAAGCTCTACTTTACATTGGTTCAGTATTAATGAAACCCACAGTTCACGTTTACATTTGAATCGCTTAAAAAGAAAAAAGCCACTCTACAAGCTCAACTTGTAGTTTGGCTGTATTTTTATATGTAAAATTAAGTATGGTTTTCCGGAAAACATTTCCAAAAAAACTAATACATTATATATATGGAGATGCATAGTTTCTGCCTGACAACATCGTTTTCATCATGAGCCATTAGTGAAAGCACAGTTTTGGCTCGAGTGTGCATCGCGGTTGGTGTGTGATCATCTGGTGTGTGCGTGTCTATATGGGTGGGTTGCTGGTTGTTTGTTAGATGAGTGTAATATTCGCTGTGCGACAGACACATCGAGGCTAAAAACACAGACCACAGCTAGCGCCCACGGTAGCATCGAGGCTAAAAGCACAGACCACAGCTAGCGCCCACGGTAGCATCGAGGCTAAAAGCACAGACCACAGCTAGCGCCCACGGTAGCATCGAGGCTAAAAGCACAGACCACAGCTAGCGCCCACGGTAGCATCGAGGCTAAAAGCACAGACCACAGCTAGTGCCCACGGTAGCATCGAGGCTAAAAGCACAGACCACAGCTAGCGCCCACGGTAGCATCGAGCGAACGTGCCATAGGGAAGTGCTGAAGGCGCGCTGCGCATAGAGTAATACAATTATAGAGACCGAACCGGAGCGTTAGCCCCGCCCCCCTGCTATTCATTTCCATAGAAGTTGCTCAGTGGCGTTTTGAAGCACCCGAAAGACTGCCGGAGATATAATTATAACTCAATGGCTCGAGCGAGCGGAGGTTTAGCCTAGCCCGGACCTCAAATTTGAGTCTGTCCACCTCCATGAAAGTGCTGCAATTCCACATTTCGCCAATAGGTAGTGGCAACTTCAACGTTAGATAGCCTTAATGGGGGCTTGGCGCTGCATCGCTGCCCAAGTGACGTCACTCATGCGACTCCTCCATGTCTCTCGCTGTCACTCAACTGACCACTGTCCAATCACAGCGCGTCTTTTCCGGGACTTCCATTTCGCACGCGGAAGCTTCCGCTCATGCTTCCGCTATGGAATCTCTTGAAAGTTGTCCCTTCAAGAGCCGGACGAGGCGTCTCATTTTGATATGATAGCCACCCTAGCAGCGAGGCTAAAAGCACAGGCCACATGCAGCACATGCATGGCTTGTCACTGAGCTGAGCCCTGATTACAAGGCTGAACGCAGTGTCACAATGACAGCTGGTCAGCCCCGGAGGAGAGGGGTCACCACAGGGTCACTGACGGCCATGAAGCGGGGAAATCAGAGAGAGAGGGAGAGAGGGAGAGAGGGAGAGAGAATGGGGAAAGATGTTCTGTCTTCGTCTGTTGTCATGGGCAACGGGAGCCTGCGTGCGTCAGTAGCACTTAGCCTTAGCACCCGTAGCGGCTAATTGCTAGCGGCTTCACTGGAGCGATGAGAGGAGATCATTCAAGGGTCACGACTTCCCAGCAGACTGTAAATTACTTATCGTCGTCGTGAAACCTTGTAGCTCCATATTTGTTATTTTATTTATTTAGGGTTTTTTTTTGGGGGGGGGATTATAATGTCCTACTTCAGAGAGTGTCATACAAAAGTAACACATGGCCGATCTACAAGCTCACAATGTGTCATGTGTTCAAAACTGTTACGTTTTGGGATTTATAAATTCACGCACGCACGCACGCACGCACGCGCGCACACACATTTATAGAATATGGAGATTTCGCCGGTTTGTGCTGACAGTGGCGATATATACAGTGATGCATGAGACCCGTCTAAGACATATCTAAGTCCATTATCTGCTCAGCACTTCCAATTTATTGGGGATATTAACAATTAATCAGCCACGATTAATTGACGATAAGAATCTACTGTATTAAATTAAGCAATTAATTTGCACATTACGCCGTTCTTCTGCAGTTGTGTCAATGGGAGGTTGTCTGTGAAATGTGATAAAATCTTGCCCCACATTGTGTTCATGTTCTATTCCTCATACAAAAATGTCATCGCCTGCATCTCAAGTACTGCAATAAATATCACCACACGTAAGATTCCCAGGCTTTTAGCTATATCTAAACGTGGATGTTAAAGATGGAGTGCCACCATTTTTGTATCTTTCCAGTTTTTCATGTGTCTATGAGGTGACAGTACTTCATTAGACACCCTGGAGTCGTTTTTATGTGCAATGGTATATTAACTTTGTATTTAGGGTTTCTTCCTGGAGGCTGAACCCTTGACAGTCAAACGGGCCAATGAAATAAACGTAATATAGTGACATCACACTATCAGCCCCTCCCCTAACCCAGGCAACCAGGCATACTTAACCCATTTAGACCTGAGATCAGATTCTAAAAATGTCTTCTACATCCTGACAGTTTTCTGAAAAAGCTATGTTTCTATGTCAGTGGTTCTTCGATTTCTCAAAAATAGCAGATCCACAAGCTCATAGCGCGCCACTCGGTGGCGCGCTATGAGCTTGTGGATCTGCTATTTTTCAATAGCTAAAGCATAACATAATGCTAACACAAAGGGGTTCCCGCCCAAAATGGGTTAATGAACTGGTGGGCGTGTCCACATAAAAGCATGATTTTAACAAATACTGTACACTTTTTGGAAAAAAGTTCTTCCTCCTTATATTATAATAATACCTGATGATCATCTTTTAGGGTGGCAAAAAAATCGCGGCACTCCATCTTTAAGGTGATAAAGTGCGTTTGATACGGTCAACAGAAAATGTCTTCTCATTAAAGTGACATACCTTACGTCCATCATAATGGCACATTAGAATGCAAACACATTACGGCTCCTACAGTGGTTAAGGAATATAATATTCATTTTGGATTATGAACCATACATAATGTTTAGTTAAAACTCTCAGAGTTACAGACCTGTAAGGAAAACTACACTTTGTTGGATAGATGCTGTGATTGATCCATCAGAATGGAGCTTTCGTCAAGCTGTGTGATAATGTAGCAGAGTGGCTCACAGCCTCAGCGTATAGGGGTGTGTCCCTTTGGTCTAGCGGGCTACGGTGTTGGCTTTACACGCACGAGTACCGGGTTCAAATTCAAGTTTCAAGTTTTTTTGAAAAACATCATTGCATAACAATATGAATGTTTCTTACACTTTGAGACACAAGAGGACCGCTCTATTAGAAAAACAACAAAAAAACATATAATCAACTATCAAACAACGCTAATGTTTGA
>NW_027638263.1:0-14159 GCF_951216825.1 Electrona antarctica
TCCTGTTCTCTCTCTCTCTCTCTCTCTCTCTCTCTCTCTCTCTCTCTCTCTCTCTCTGTCTCTGTCTCTCTCTCTCTCTCTCTCTCTGGAGTGGTCTCTCTCTCCCATTCTGTTGCCATATCTGATGGGCGCTCTGCCACTATTTTCATAAACACTGTTTATAAGGGGTTGCATATGTACATTAAATCTCGGCCCTGTGAATGCAGACAGCACACACGCACACACGCACACGCGCGCACGCACGCACGCACGCACGCACGCACGCACGCACGCACGCACGCACGCACGCACGCACGCACGCACGCACGCACGCCGTGCACGCACGCACGCACCACACACACACACACACACACACACACACACACACACACACACACACACACACACACACACACACACACACACACACACACACACACACACACACACACACACACACACACACACACACACACACACACACACACTTGTTAGAAAGCCTGGCGACAGGCGCACTGTGGGTTTGTTTAAACACGGCCTCCCCCTCCCTCCCTCCCTCCCTCCGCACAGGCTTGGCAACTTCTAAAACACACAGACAGACAGACAGACAGAAAGAATGAAGTTATAATGAGTTTATCTTACATGACAGGATGCATGCAGTGTGCTTTATATATATATTATATACCCCCATCGCCTCAAATAATATCATTCATCTTCATTAAAATAAATAATCTATGGGTCACTGTTTAGACCTGAGGGCCCATTCTATGAATCCCTTCTAAAAGCATGCAGTTGTCACACTTTGTCCTGATTCAAAATGATTCAACATTTTTCAAAATAGCAGATGTGCAAGCTCTTAGGCCTACTGCGTCTTCTATTTTTTAATCTAGCCAACGCTCAAATCAAAAAATGACACAGATGGCTTCCCCGGTTTTAAGGGGTCAATGTCTTTATTTAAATGTATTATATTTATTTATCAAAATAACGGTAGTGGGTCGCACACACCAAGACTTCAGTTCAAATAGTTTATTTCATATTTGAACTGGTCCCAGTTCCCCTGTTCAATGTTTTGGGACTGGGACCCCAGTTCAATGTTTTGAACTGGGACCCAGTTCAATGTTTTGAACTGGGACCCAGTTCAATGTTTGAACTGGGACCCAGTTCAATGTTTTGAACTGGGTCCCAGTTCAATGTTTTGAACTGGGACCCAGTTCAATGTTTTGAACTGGGACCGCTGTTCAATGTTTTGAACTGGGTCCCAGTTCAAAACATTGAACTGGGTCCCAGTTCAATGTTTTGAACTGGGACCCAGTTCAATGTTTTGAACTGGGTCCCAGTTCAATGTTTTGAACTGGGGACCCAGTTCAATGTCTGCCCCGGACGGATCGACCGACGGTGATGATAATCACCAAGGCAGCAGCCATAAACACAAAACCATTAGTCTTCGCATCGGTCCTCGCCCTCATCTCCCCCCCCCCACCCCCACCCCCACCCCCCCCACCCATCTCATTCCGCCCGGCGACTCGACCTCCACTTCGAAACTGCCCGCCTGCTATTGTGGTCCAAATTAAAATTCCCGCCATTTGTTTTCTCTGAAAATTAGGTTACTTCTGCAAAATTTTACACTAATTTACTTAACTTATACTAGGCAAACCTCTGGGCAGCTCTGGCCCACTCAAAAGGCCCCGCTGTTTGTTTAACGTGGAACCCGAACTCTGGGACTTTTCTTTTTTTTTTTCTTTTTTACATCTGCCCGAGCCCCGCTCCGCACCCCCCCCACCCCCCCCCCCAGCCCGGCCGATGGTTCAGGCTAGGGACACCTTCTCCCGTTCATCCAACGTTTTAGAATGATCAGAAGTGAACAGAGGGGGTGTTTTTTTTATTTTATCAGGACGACATACTGACAGATGTGGTTTTGGTTAGAGCACCACATGAACACACACACACACCTTCCTGTTAGTGCACCACATACACACACACACACCTTCCTGTCGTATATAAAGATTTGCACAAAACTTTCCACGGTTTTTGAATAGCCAAATTCAAAAACTGCATGACACTGATACTTAGTCGGTTTCAATGGGTTAATAATAAATACATATTCCCCGACTAAACAATGGTGGGCAGAGCTCCTATCCTATTATTGCACCTCGGGAAAAAACTCATATAGCCTATAGGCCTATTATGTGGAAAACCATCTTATACTTCTGGGGTCGTCGGGCGATGGACAAATATGGGACGTGAACTCGAGAGGGCTAATTGAAGTATATTGGACATGGTTGTTGTTATCATTGTTTACTTGGCATGCTCGTTGTCATTTGTTTTTCCATGTATATATTGCACATGATGATAATAGTGAAAACAAAACGCATGCATTTCTTAGTCCTATAGGAAATTAAAGGTTTTATAAGCTGAATTTTGAAACTGTATATAAATGAATTGTCAAAAGTAAATAAAAGATAATAAATTATAAATTATAAATAAATAAATACATAAAATAAATAAATAAATGAATAAATAAAGGACAGCAGGTAGAAAGTGGTATAGGGCGGGAACCCCTTTTGGTGTTTTAATGCTTATGTTATACTTTAGCTATTGCAAAAATAGCAGATCTACAAGCTCATAGCGTGGCACCGAGTGCCGCGCTACGAGCTTGTAGGTCTGCTATTTTTTAGAAAAATCATGAAAATGTGGCGCCAATCTTTGAATATATATTCTTTCAGAGCAAACGTTTTAACTCAAATCTTTGCTTCTGTGGGGGGTCCCTGGAACACCATATTTTCAGATGGGGTCGGCTGCGAAATACATATATTTTTGGGGGTCCTTGACATGAAAATGTTTGAGAACGACTGACAGAAACATCATGTCAGGATTTAGAAGGCCTTTGTAGAATCGTCCTCAGGTCTAAATGGGTTAAAAGTGTAGCCGCGGTAGGCGGCTAGCCGCGGCTAGCGGTTCAGCTACACAACGTTCTCTCGGGGGATGGGAGGAGGAGTGAAGCCGTGGCTAGCGGTTCAGCTACACAGCGTTCTCTCGGGGGATGGGAGGAGGAGTGAAGCCGTGGCTAGCGGTTCGGCTACACAGCGTTCTCTCGGGGGATGGGAGGAGGAGTGAAGCCGTGGCTAGCGGTTCCGCTACACAGCGTTCTCTCGGGGGATGGGAGGAGGAGTGAAGCCGTGGCTAGCGGTTCGCCTACACAGCGTTCTCTCAGGGGATGGGAGGAGGAGTGAAAGTCGTGTGTTGTCAGGACGGAGCAGACACAGACACAGCCCGACCTTTGACCCAGACCACTTCCGGGTCGTGTCGTGACAGTTTTCACCGAAGGTTAGTCAGAGGGCCAGGGGTGTTTTCACGTGACCCCAGACATGTCAAATGCCTCCCCCCCTCCCCCCACCCCCATTTCTGTCTCCTCTCTCTGTCACGCAGACACACGCACACGTGCACGCACAGACACACATACGCACACACACAAGCGCACATTCATTCTCTGACATGTTCGCGGTCCACAACAACTGAAGTAAATTCCTATCGTATCGGCATTAATAACCACACACACACACACACACACACACACACACACACACACACACACACACACACACACACACACACACACACACACACACACACACACACACACACACACACACACACACACACACACACACACACACACGCCTGTTTGATGTGTGTGTGTGTGTGGGTCAATCGCTGAGTCATGTGGGGTTAATGTTGGGACGGCGGCGGGGTGGCAGGGGTCTCAGTCCAAGGGGAGCACGCGGTCTCTCTCTGGCATGGTTGCCAAGTCGGCTTGTTTTTTTTTTCCCCCAGAGTCGCCGGTTGCGAGGTTTTTTTTGGGGCTTGTTTTAAAAATTCGGTGGCTTGTTTTGAATATCAAACAAGCCAACATTTCTTTGATGTATACTATAATAAATAGTAAATACCATATAGGTTTTGGGGGAGTGTGAATCAGAGTGACACAATGTCTCTAAACTATGTGTGTAATAGTATAATAAATGACCAAAACATTCATTATTATAGACATACATAGTATTTAGAATGATATTTATTTATTTGTATTATATGGCCATATTATTGGGCTTGTTTTTCGAGGGACGATTTCATTGGCTTATTTCTCTCGCCATGAAGAGTTGGCTTGCTTTTTGGAGGTGGCGGGTTGGCTTATTTCTCTCCCAAGAGTTGGCAACAGTGCTCTCTGGCCACGCGTGACTACACATCATCATCATTAGAGCCGAGGGGATTGGGCCACTCTAAATGCGCTCCACTATGAGCTCATCGCGACCCCATGATGATGACGACGGCCATTTGTCATCTCCAGGGGTCACCCATGATGTGTCTGTGGCAAAGACTTTTTTTAAACGTTTAGTTATTTAGGCTTTTTGCCTTCATTGATCAAGTGAAGAAGGACAGGAAAGAGGCAAAGGCATGCCGTCATGAACGGGACTCGAACACGCACCGCGCCGTCAGGCCAGAGCCTATATATGAGGCATGCGCCTGGACCGCTAGGCCAGCGGGCGCCCTGTGGCATTTCTTTTTTTAATTGTCTTTATTTAAACACCATTATATTGTTCCTATTTTGATCATAAGAACCAATTACTGAATGTCAGGTTTCCGGGTTTTCTTCAGAATATATATGGCACTTATTTACTACTATTTACTACTACTATACGACACTATGGCACATTTAATGAATTGCATTTTTATAGCGCTTTTCCAAGTGCTCAAAGCGCTTTACAATGGCTCATTCATTCATACATTGGGAGGTGAAGCGGCGAACAGTCGACGCCAGCGTCCTCACTTCCCACATTCACACACCAACGGTGGCGAGCTCACACTGACCGACTCATTGGACACTTCGACATGTGGACAGGAGGAGCCGGGATTCGAACCGCCGACCCAGGATTCATTGGACGACCTGCTCTAAAACCTCTGGATGTTGTAGTTTTTATCTGTAGGCCCAGATCACTAAAACCTCTGGATGTTGTAGTTTTTATCTGTAGGCCCAGATAGCCAAAACCTCTGGATGTTGTAGTTTTTATCTGTAGGCCCAGATAGCCAAAACCTCTGGATGTTGTAGTTTTTATATGTAGGCCCAGATAGCCAAAACCTCTGGATGTTGTAGTTTTTATCTGTAGGCCCAGATCACTAAAACCTCTGGATGTTGTAGTTTTTATCTGTAGGCCCAGATCACTAAAACCTCTGGATGTTGTAGTTTTTATCTGTAGGCCCAGATAGCCAAAACCTCTGGATGTTGTAGTTTTTATCTGTAGGCCCAGACCACTGAAACCTCTGGATGTTGTAGTTTTTATCTGTAGGCCCAGATCACTAAAACCTCTGGATGTTGTAGTTTTATATCTGTAGGCCCAGATCACTAAAACCTCTGGATGTTGTAGTTTTATATCTGTAGGCCCAGATCACTGAAACCTCTGGATGTTGTAGTTTTATATCTGTAGGCCCAGATCACTAAAACCTCTGGATGTTGTAGTTTTTATCTGTAGGCCCAGATCACTGAAACCTCTGGATGTTGTAGTTTTTATCTGTAGGCCCAGATCACTAAAACCTCTGGATGTTGTAGTTTTTATCTGTAGGCCCAGACCACTGAAACCTCTGGATGTTGTAGTTTTTATCTGTAGGCCCAGATCACTAAAACCTCTGGATGTTGTAGTTTTATATCTGTAGGCCCAGATCACTGAAACCTCTGGATGTTGTAGTTTTATATCTGTAGGCCCAGATCACTAAAACCTCTGGATGTTGTAGTTTTTATCTGTAGGCCCAGATCACTGAAACCTCTGGATGTTGTAGTTTTTATCTGTAGGCCCAGATCACTGAAACCTCTGGATGTTGTAGTTTTTATCTGTAGGCCCAGATCACTGAAACCTCTGGATGTTGTAGTTTTTATCTGTAGGCCCAGACCACTGAAACCTCTGGATGAACCTCTGCATCTGTGCTTAACCCTTTCAGCGACAAGCCAGAGGAACCAATAAAGGTCGTTCTGAGGTCACTTGACGTGTATGTCGACAGTTCTTCACAGAAACTTCACTTCCCATAAAGCAGTGGTTCTCAAACCTTTTCATGTCAAGAACCCCCACATTAATATGTGTAGGTTGTCCCGCAGAACCCCATCTGACATTGTTCAAATGTTTCAAAGAACATTCCAAATGTATCTTCCTAGCCGATCAAGCCCACAACAACATGTCGCATGGCTCTGATGCACATTGTGAGCTTGTAGAGCGGCTGGAGACTTTTTACATCAGATATCTCAAGTGTATGACTTACTCCCATACTGTGTATTTATTTTTTGTTTTTTGTAAGATTTTTTTTTTGTTGCTTTTTATCCTTTTGACAGATTACAGTAAGGTAGACAGGAAACGGGGAGAGAGATTGGGGGAAGACACACTGTGAAGTTCGTCGGACCGGGACTCGAACCCGCGACACGCTGTCATGCTGGATTACCAGCCGAGGTGCCTGGACCGCTAAGCCGGCCCAGGCCACTGTGTGCACTTCTGCAGAAGTGTGGTTAAACTGTTTTGCCAGGGACTCCCATAAAATAAGATTTTTACGGCTCTAGCAGTGATTCTCAACACGTTTAATTTCAAGGACCCCCAGTTTGACATGCATTAGTCTACGGACCCCCCATTTAATGGCATTTCTATCTCTGGGACCCCCAATTTATATTGTAAAATCAATGTTAATTTAACTCTGAAAGTGTACAAATGGAACCAAATGGACCCGTTAGGGTCCATTTGGTTCCATTTGTACACTCTCAGAGTTGCAGACCCATAAAGGTCCATTTGAAACTCCCTCAAGGACCCCTGGGGGTCCCTCAAGGACCCCTGGAACTCCCTCAAGGACCCGGACCCCCCTGGAACTCCCTCAAGGACCCCTGGAACTCCCTCAAGGACCCTTGGGGGTCCCCGGACCCCCTGGAACTCCCTCAAGGACCCCTGGGGTCCCCGGACCCCACTTTGGGAACCAGTACTGCCATAAAGTCACAACAGGAAGCAGAGTTAAGGTCAGCAGAACACGCTATAATGGACAATCATTATGTTCTCTGGCGCTCCGTTCTTCCTCATTTATGTGCGCGTGTGAGTGTGTGTGTGTGTGTGTGTGTGTGTGTGCGCATGTGCGTGTGTGTGTGTGTGTGCGCATGTGCTCCGTTCCCCCTAATTTCTGTCTGTGTGTGCGTGTGTACGGGCACTCCGTTCCCCCTCATTTCTGTCGTTGCACCCGTGTGGGAACAGAAGAGGGGGACCCTCTCCCCCCCACAGAGAAATACACTTTGATGTTCACACTCGCGCTCATTATTTCACAGAAGTGATAGGCCGCGTTTTCCCTGTTTCTTTTTATTCACTTTAATTTGTCGTATATAGTTCATTACATTATTTCCCCCCATGCTGCTCTCCTCCTCCTCCTCCTCCTCTTCCTTCTCCTCCTCCTCCCCCTCTTCCTCCTCCTCCTCCTCCTCCTCCTCTTCCTTCTCCTCCTCCTCCCCCTCTTCCTCCTCCTCCTCCTCCTCCTTCTCCTCTTCCTCCTCCTCTTCGTCTTCCTCCTCCTCCTCCTCCCCCTCTTCCTCCTCCTCTTCCTTCTCCTCCTCCTCCCCCTCTTCCTCCTCCTCCTCCTCCTCCCCCTCTTCCTCCTCCTCCTCTTCATCCTCCTCCTCCTCCTCTTCCTTCTCCTCCTCCTCCTCCTCCCCCTCTTCCTTCTCCTCCTCCTCTTCCTCCTCCTCCTCATCATCCTCCTCCTCCTCCCCCTCTTCCTCCTCTTCCTTCTCCTCCTCATCTTCCTTCTCCTCCTCCTCCTCTTCCTTCTCCTCCTCCTCCTCTTCCTTCTCCTCCTCCTCGTCTTCCTTCTCCTCCTCCTCCTCTTCCTCCTCTTCCTCCTCCTCCTCCTCCTCCTCATCATCCTCCTCCTCCTCCCCCCTCTTCCTTCTCCTCCTTCTCCTCCTCATCTTCCTTCTCCTCCTCCTCCTCCTCCTCCTCTTCCTTCTCCTCCCCCTCCTCGTCTTCCTTCTCCTCCTTCTCCTCCTCTTCCTCCTCCTCCTCTTCCTCCTCCTCCTCCTCCTCTTCCTCCTCCTCCCCCTCCTCTTCCTCCACCTCCTCCTCCTCCTCCTTCCTCCTCCTCCTCCTCCTCCTCCTCCTCCTCCTCCTCCTCCTCCTCCTCCTCCTCCTCCTCCTCTTCTTCCTCCTCCTCCTCCTCCTCCTCCTCCTCCTCCTCTTCCTCCTCCTCCTCGTCTTCCTCCTCATGTCACCTGGCGTTTGTTTCTCTGTATCTCTTAGGCCATTTAGGCCTGACGTCGAAATTCTAAAACTTCTTCTAAATCCTGACAGTTTTCTGAAATACCTCATGTTTCTATATAATAAAATGGCAGTAAAAATTGCCATCCTGAAATAAATGTATTTATATCCTCACAAGTATATAGTAATGTGTGCGCGCACGCACGCATGTGTGTGTGTGTGTGTGTGTGTGTGCGTGCGCATGCATGTTTGCGCGTGTGTGTGCACATGTATGTGTGCGCGTGTGTTGTGTGTGTGTGTTTGCCCATCCACAACTCACATTCAAACCTTATTTTTTTGTGTGTGACTTTCCTTTTGTTCAACTCTCTTTCTTCCAAAGTCAGATTAGCTCAATATATTGTTTGCAGCTCCACAGCTGACAGACATTGTGTGTCCGCTGTGTCCCACTGCCCGTCCTGCCCGTCTGTCTGTCTGTCCGTCCGTCCGGCCGCCCCCCGTCCATCCGTCCGGGACTCAAAGTGGGCCAGGCTGAAAGGAGCGGCGAGCGGCCGGGGGCACGGGGGCATAGAGGTACATATTGTGAAAGTGTGCTTGACAGACAGCCAAAAGAGACAGCGCCGCCACACCGGGCCAAAAGAGACAGCGCCGCCACACCGGGCCAAAAGAGACCCTCTGAATGGTGTGTGCAGCGTGACGTGGGTGTGTATTTAGCCCGTTTAGACCCAAGGCCAAGATTCTACAAAAATGTCTTCTAAAAACTGAACATTTCTGAAAAACCTACACGTTTCTATGCCAGTGGCTCTCAAACTATTTCATGTCAAGGACCCCAAAAGTTGTATGGAATTGGCTGCCGACCACCCATCTGAAAATATGTTGTTCCAGCCCCCCAGCCCCCCCCATAAGCAAAGATTTGAGTAAAAAAAATAAATAATATAAATTCAAAGTTTTGCGCTACATGTTCACGATTTTTGTAAAATAGCAGATCTACAAGCTCGTAGCGTGGCACTCGGTGCCGCGCTATGAGCTTGTAGATCTGCTATTTTTCAATAGCTAAAGTATAACATAATGCTTAAAAGAAAAAGGCTGGGGTTCGTTCTCGTCCTGGATGGGTTAGGGGGCAGCTAGGATGGAAGATGTCAACATTGTTTCTTCAGAGTGCCAATCTCCATTTGCATATTTCATCCCCCCCCCCACAAGAGCAACAAAGAAAGGGAGTCGATCCTCAAACAAAACCCCCAGACTGACAGGGAGAACAATGGGTGTCCTGAAGGGGCATTTTACAGCGAAAAAAAAAAAGAAAAAAGCTAAAATCCCAAATTGTGGTTTAATATTTTGTCAGGCAGAAGAAGAACTTTTTTTCAGCAAAGCTTTCTTTCTGTGTCTGATTTGACGAGAAATATATACTGTATATGCAGGAAAAGTGAATAGTCCTCTATGAGTAATGAAGAAAAGCAACAGAATGATTTCCTCCTGTGTGTCAGTGTCCGTCCGACACACTGAGCTACTACAGCCAGATAAGGACGGACAGAGGATGGTGGACATGTTGCGGTGATTAATGGCCGTCCTTCAAAAGTTGAGCTTCGAGACCTCAAACGCCACACGAACGCACGGCGCCCGCGCCGCGACACCGCCCGAGTGGCGACGAGTATACAACCTAAAGAGCCAAAGACTCGGACGGACGATATAAGCTCAGATTCGAGTACATCGCCCCCAAAAACAAAGACGGGCTTCGGAACACCCTTTAGTGGAGTTTAGGGAGTAACACACATACAGTACAGTACAGTACACACATACAGTATACCAGAATGCAAAAGGCAGCAGACAGAGACTCAACGTGCTGTTGTGAGGGCCATGCGTTATGAAACAGAGACTCAACGTGCTGTTGTGAGGGCCATGCGTTATGAAACAGAGACTCAACGTGCTGTTGTGAGGGCCATGAGTTATGAAACAGAGACTCAACGTGCTGTTGTGAGGGCCATGAGTTATGAAACAGAGACTCAACGTGCTGTTGTGAGGGCCATGCGTTATGGAAGAGACTCAACGTGCTGTTGTGAGGGCCATGTGTTATGAAACAGAGACTCAACGTGCTGTTGTGAGGGCCATGCGTTATGGAAGAGACTCAACGTGCTGTTGTGAGGGCCATGCGTTATGAAACAGAGACTCAACGTGCTGTTGTGAGGGCCATGCGTTATGAAACAGAGACTCAACGTGCTGTTGTGAGGGCCATGCGTTATGAAACAGAGACTCAACGTGCTGTTGTGAGGGCCATGCGTTATGAAACAGAGACTCAACGTGCTGTTGTGAGGGCCATGCGTTATGAAACAGAGACTCAACGTGCTGTTGTGAGGGCCATGCGTTATGAAACAGAGACTCAACGTGCTGTTGTGAGGGCCATGAGTTATGAAACAGAGACTCAACGTGCTGTTGTGAGGGCCATGCGTTATGGAAGAGACTCAACGTGCTGTTGTGAGGGCCATGCGTGGCAGCGGTGGCCGAACGGATAGCGGCGCGGTCTAGATACCGGAAGGTTCCCAGTTCGAATCAGCCGTCCGACACGTTAAAATTACCACCGCTGAAATGCCCTTGAACAAGGCATCAACCACTACGATGAAATGTGTTCTATGAGCAGGGCCTGGCTGGAAACAAGTTCTTGAGCTTAGCCCAGATACCCTGGGTAAATATAGATTTCATTTCATTTAATTTCCTTTCATTTCATTTCATTTCATGCGTTATGAAACAGAGACTCAACGTGCTGTTGTGAGGGCCATGCGTTATGAAACAGAGACTCAACGTGCTATTGTGAGGGCCATGCGTTATGAAACAGAGACTCAACGTGCTGTTGTGAGGGCCATGCGTTATGAAACAGAGACTCAACGTGCTGTTGTGAGGGCCATGCGTTATGAAACAGAGACTCAACGTGCTATTGTGAGGGCCATGCGTTATGAAACAGAGACTCAACGTGCTGTTGTGAGGGCCATGCGTTATGAAACAGAGACTCAACGTGCTGTTGTGAGGGCCATGCGAACAGAGACTCAACGTGCTGTTGTGAGGGCCATGCGTTATGAAACAGAGACTCAACGTGCTGTTGTGAGGGCCATGCGTTATGAAACAGAGACTCAACGTGCTGTTGTGAGGGCCATGCGTTATGAAACAGAGACTCAACGTGCTGTTGTGAGGGCCATGCGTTATGGACAGAGACTCAACGTGCTGTTGTGAGGGCCATGCGTTATGAAACAGAGACTCAACGTGCTGTTGTGAGGGCCATGCATTATGAAACAGAGACTCAACGTGCTGTTGTGAGGGCCATGCGTTATGAAACAGAGACTCAACGTGCTGTTGTGAGGGCCATGCGTTATGGAACAGAGACTCAGCGTGCTGTTGTGAGGGCCATGCGTTATGAAACAGAGACTCAACGTGCTGTTGTGAGGGCCATGAGTTATGAAACAGAGACTCAACGTGCTGTTGTGAGGGCCATGCGTTATGAAACAGAGACTCAACGTGCTGTTGTGAGAGCCATGCGTTATGAAACAGAGACTCAACGTGCTATTGTGAGGGCCATGCGTTATGGACAGAGACTCAACGTGCTGTTGTGAGGGCCATGCGTTATGAAACAGAGACTCAACGTGCTGTTGTGAGGGCCATGCGTTATGGAAGCTTTAGTCTCACGTTGCCAGACTGTTGCCTCTCGCAGTTTCCAAAAAACGGAAGCTCTGATCATGATTAAAATATAAATGCTTCCGTCATACAGTCTGGACTCTGGAGCAACGGAAGCTCTGATCATGATTAACACTTAGGCCGCTAGCATTTATTGAAAAATTAGGATCTAATTCACGCCAGCATTCTTTTAATTTGAGCTCTTATTTTGAAAAGCCACCATTTCCGCTCCACAAACAGTAGTCCTAAATTAGGAGTTTTCACACAGCTGGGCGGGCCTTGTTTACAATGTGAAGCCAGGCCGGAGCTCCGGAGAGCTCTAGATCGTCAGCTCTGTGCCGTCAAAGAAACGCTGTTTTGACCAAAAATGCCATCTGGGACAAGGAATTAACCTGACTCCACCAGATGGGGCAGCAGAGAGTACACTGGGTTCCCCCCTCCTGCTCCCATCTGGGAACTCTCAGGCAGACTTGATGCCCGGCCACAAAACGGCCTGGCCAATCAGCAGCAGCTTCTAGCAGCTTCTAGCAGCTTCTAGCAGCAGCTTCTAGCTTCTAGCTGCTGCTGATTGGCCAGGCCGTTTTGTGGCCGGGCATCAAGTCTGCCTGAGAGTTCCCAGATGGGAGCAGGAGGGGGGAACCCAGTGTACTCTCTGCTGCCCCATCTGGCGGAGTCAGGTTAACAAGGAATAGGAGATACAGGCGATTGAAAGAAATGGATAGAATGGATTCTTATGGCGACGACGATCTAAGATGGGCGATCCAGTGCTGTGCTAACAACACAGCTAGCTAACCGGCTAACGTGAGTAGCATTTTGGCTCGAGCAATCGAACGCGCTATAAAAGCTCAATTGCCGAAGGCCGTCGGCAATGGCGTTAAGCGTCAGTATCAAAATTAGGCTTCAATTGACTTTAATCGTCGGCAATGGCGCGGAGGGTGTTAAAATATATAAATGCTTCCGGCGTACAGTCTGGAGCAACGGAAGCTCTGATCATGAGTAAACTATAAAGCGGAAGTGGAGCCTCCTCCCCACTTCTGTTTCGTCGCGCAAATTTATCCTAATATAAATAGAAATCACCTAAGCATATATAGCTTGTTGCTTATAGCTTAAAAGGAAAAAAAATAAAAATAAATGTAAAGACATTTTTAAAATATATTTTAAAAATGGGGGGTGTCGTTCCAGACTCTATAAGCATTCGGAGATTGTGGAATAGTTGTCTGGCTATATGGCGAGACCATGAAAGCTTTGACAGGTTAGACGCGGCGGAGGCCCATTGCGGACCAGGGGCAGCTAGAGAGGGACAGGTGTGACTGGGGAGTAGAACTAAGGGGTCTGACGGGGGCGAGGGCAGTGAGCTGGGTTGAGCAGGCCGGGGGCAGGCAGGGCGGGCCGGGGGCAGGCAGGGCGGGCCGGGGGCAGGCAGGGCGGGCGGGCCGGGGGCAGGCAGGGCGGGCCGGGGGCAGGCAGGGCGGGCCGGGGGCAGGCAGGGCGGGCGGGCCGGGGGCAGGCAGGGCGGGTGGGCAGGGCGGGCGGGCAGGGCGGGCGGGGGGCAGGCAGGGCGGGCCGGGGGCGGGCAGGCAGGGCGGGCCGGGGGCAGGCAGGGCGGGCGGGCAGGGCGGGCCGGGGGCAGGCAGGGCGGGCGGGCGGGGGGCAGGCAGGGCGGGCCGGGGGCAGGCAGGCAGGGCGGGCGGGCGGGCAGGCCGGGCGGGGGGCAGGCAGGGCGGGCGGGCAGGGCGTAGATGGATGATGGATGGTGTTGATACAGGAGGCAACAGCCTCCTGCTTTATCTAGGCAGCAGCAGGCAGACCTGTCGCTGGTGATGGGTGGTGCTGTCATTCCTTTGTTTATGGCCTTATACCACCCATATGCCCCCCAAAAGCCTAGATCACTCAAACACCTCCAATACCTCATCCTTCCTTTGTCTCTCCATCTCTCCCTCTCTCTCTCTCTCTCTCTCTCTCCCTCTCCCTCTCCATCTCCCTCTCTCCCTCTCTCTCTCCCTCTCTCCCTCTCTCCATCTCTCCCTCTCTCCCTCTCTCACTCTCTCTCTCTCCCTCTCTCTCTCCCTCTCTCTCCCTCTATCTCTCTCCCTCTCTCTCTCCTGTTCACACTTTTTCATTTTCTTCTCTTCAACCGTCTCAGCGATTGCTCTAATAAATGGCCCACAACGTCAACCCCAAACGTCAAACTTTAGTTTCTTTGTCGACAGTCGTAGAGGAACTGGTACGTGGATGTCAATTTCCATTTCCGTTCACATACGGCGGCGGTTT
>NW_027638262.1:0-16055 GCF_951216825.1 Electrona antarctica
AAAGGAAAAAGGAAATAAACCGAAGGAATAGACAGACACACACGCACACACACACACACGCACACACGCACCACGCACACAAGGGAAGGGGTTCAGGGCTGTTGTTGTTGATGGTTAATTCTGCCGAGCCAGCCAGTCAGTCAGTCAGTCAGTCAGTCAGTCAGTCAGTCAGTCAGCCAGCCAGTCAGCCAGCCAGCCAGCCAGCCAGCCAGCCAGCCAGCCAGCCAGCCAGTCAGCCAGCCAGCCAGCCAGTCAGTCAGCCAGCCAGCCAGCCAGCCAGCCAGCCAGCCAGCCAGCCAGCCAGCCAGTCAGCCAGCCAGCCAGCCAGTCAGTCAGTCAGTCAGTCAGTCAGTCAGTCAGTCAGTCAGCCAGCCAGCCAGCCCGCCCAGGCCGTCAACCAGTAACTCTGTACTCATTCGATGTTGTCATCAAAGTGACCCAGAAAGTGACGTCATTTGTTTGTATCTAATTGGGGTCCGTTTGGTCACTCATCCTCCGGGGACTGACTGACCGTACGTGGGCGAGATGCATTGGCCCAAAGCGCTCGCTCTCTTCCCCCCCGACGCGACACAGAGCTGTCCCAGGTGCACTAATCACTACGAACACCGTCTGACAGGCAGCTCGTTAAACTCAGCCAATCAGATTTAGTACGGACCCAGAGACGGAGGCGTTTGACCGCTAGCCCCTCCCCCCCTCACCAGAGAGGGAGGCGTTTGGCCGCTAGCCCTCCCCCCTCACCAGAGACGGAGGCGTTTGACCGCTAGCCCCTCCCCCCCCTCCACCAGAGAGGGAGGCGCTTGACCGCTAGCCCCTCCCCCCACCAGAGAGGGAGGCGCTTGACCGCTAGCCCCTCCCCCCCCACCAGAGAGGGAGGCGTTTGACCGCTAGCCCCTCCCCCCCCACCAGAGACGGAGGCGTTTGACCGCTAGCCCCTCCCCCCCTCCACCAGAGAGGGAGGCGCTTGACCGCTAGCCCCCCCCCCCCACCAGAGAGGGAGGTGTTTGACCGCTAGCCCCCCCCCCCCCCCCCACCAGAGAGGGAGGCGTTAAACCTGGCAACACGGGCTGCATATCAGCCCAACTGGCAACACGGGCTGCATATCAGCCCAACCTGGCAACACGGGCTGCATATCGGCCCAAAGCCTCCAGTTGGGTTCTGTGTTGTCTCTGCCAAGCATCCTGAAGATCTGTCTACGCAGACGGAAATAGAAACATAGTGAGTTAAAAATAGATGCACTTAAATATTTATGAATATATAAATGTACACACATGCAGTTGTGGTTTAACGACATCCCCAGAGTGGTCATGACATACATTACATTAGCCCACTTAGGCCTACCATTCTGCGAATGTCTTCTAAATCCTGACAGTTTTCTGAAAAACCCTATGTTTCTGTCAGTGGTTCTCAAACTATAAGGACCCCCAGAGTTATATATATTTGGCCGCGGACCCCCATCTGAAAATATGTAGTTCCAGGCAGGAACCCCCAGAAGGAACCCCCCCCCAGGAACCCCCCAGAAGGAACCCCCCAGGAACCCCCCAGAAGGACCCCCCAGGAACCCCCCAGAAGGAACCCCCCAGGAACCCTCAGAAGGAACCCCCCAGAAGAACCCCCCAGAAGGAACCCCCCAGAAGGAACCCCCCAGGAACCCCCCAGAAGGAACCCCCCAGGAACCCCCCAGAAGGACCCCCCAGGAACCCCCCAGAAGGAACCCCCCAGGAACCCCCCAGAAGGAACCCCCAGGAACCCCCCAGAAGGAACCCCCCAGGAACCCCCCAGAAGGAACCCCCCAGAAGGAACCCCCCAGAAGGAACCCCCCAGGAACCCCCCAGAAGGCAGGAACCCCCCAGAAGGCAGGAACCCCCCAGAAGGAACCCCCCAGGAACCCCCCAGGAACCCCCCAGGAACCCCCCAGGAACCCCCCAGAAGCCCCAGGAACCCCCCAGAAGGAACCCCCCAGGAACCCCCCAGAAGGAACCCCCCAGGAACCCCCCAGAAGGAACCCCCCAGGAACCCCCCAGAAGCCAAGATTTAAAACGTTCACTGTGAAAGAATATATTTAAAGATTTGCGCAACATTTCTCAAAAATAGCAGACCTATAAAGCTCGTAACGCGGTACTCGGTGCCGCGCTACGAGCTTGTAGATCTGCTATTTTTCAATAGCTAAAGTATAACATAATGCTTAAAACACCAACAGGGGTTCCCGCCCTGAACGGGTTAGATTGGGTGCAGCTGAGTGGCTGCGAGTGACGGAGCAATGTTTTATTCATGGTCAGATCAACGTCAACGTGTCGCTCCATCTTTGGCGTCGCTCCATCTTTGGCGTTTATATGAACGTCACATTCACGGCTAATTTATTCATCTCTTCCCGTTGGAAACCGTTTGAACCCATTCAGGACGGGAACGCCTTTTGGTGTTTTTAAGCATTATGTTATGCTTTAGCTGTTGAAAAATAGCAGACCTACAAGCTCGTAGCGTGGCACTCGGTACCGTGCTACGAGCTTGTAGGTCTGCTATTTTTTTTTAAATCGTGAAAATGTGGCGCAAATCTTTGAATGTAATGTATTCTTTCAGAGCGAACATTTTTAACTCAAATCTTTGCTTCTGGGGGGGGGGGTCCCTGGAACTACATATTTTCAGATGGCGGCCGGTGGCCAAATACAGATATTTTTGGCGGTCCTTGACATGAAAGGGGTTGAAGCATCACTGACATATAAACATATGTTTTTTCCAAGGATTTAGAAGATTTGTAGAATCGTCCTCAGGTCTAAACGCGTTAAGGTTTGCCAAGCGGCCGTCAGAGAGGTCAGAGGCCAGAGAGGTCAGAGGTCAGAGAGGTCGACACAGATCATGTGTTTATTTCATACAGTATAATCTTCTGAATTAGGCTTCGGTCGACTGGCTTCTTCAATAGTAAATGGTAAATGGTGCATTTATATAGCAGCCTTTATCTAAGGCGCTTTACATAGATGGTGCATTACATTCACCCATTCACACACACATTCACACACACATTCACACACCGATTGCAGCGGAAGCCATGCAAGGTACCAACCAGCACATCGGGAGCAATTTGGGGTTCAGTGTCTTGCTCAAGGACACTTCGACATGTAGACAGGAGGAGGAGCCGGGATTCGAACCGCCGACCCAGGGATCATTGGACGACCTGCTCTACCTCCTGAGCCACAGTCGCCCCACTAGCAACGCTCAGGGACATGCACACATAGACATCAAAGGGGGCTTCAGCCCCTGCCCTTCTACCCGTCTGTAAACGACTGCAGCAGTTATTTCGTACTGATCTTTCTATAAATCCTATAATTCTGTCTGTCTGTCTGTCTGTCTGTCTGTCTGTCTGTCTGTCTGTCTGTCTGTCTGTCTGTCTGTCTGTCTGTCTGTCTCTCTCTCCCCCAGTATAAACAAGTGGAACAGTACATGTCGTTCCATAAGCTGCCTTCAGACTTCAGACAGAAGATACACGACTACTACGAACACAGGTACTAAATAATGTACTAATACACTAATACTACTACTAGTACTAATACTACTACTACGAACACAGGTACTAATACACTACTACTACTAATACTATGCTGATGTTGTACTCTGATCAGGTACCAGGGGAAGATGTTCGATGAGGAGAGTATTCTGGAGGAACTCAATGAACCTCTGAGAGAGGTGAGGTACACCCCCCCCCCCCCCCCCCCCCCCACTATGGAGAAAAACGTTTGTTTTTCCACTGACGAAAACGAAATAAAAGCTAAGCTCTGATCGATGACTAAAACTTCGTAACAACAAACAACCTTCCCAGTCGGTATCCTACCTAGACACACATGTTGTTAACATATTAACATGTTAACAGTCGGTATCCTACCTAGACACACATGTTGAATGACGCGATGAACGACACACGATGAACGACACGCGATGAACGACACGCGACACGCGCTGAACGACACGCGCTGAACGACACGCAATGAACGACACGCGATGAACGACATGCGCTGAACGACACGCAATGAACGACACGCAATGAACGACACGCGCTGAACGACACACGCTGAACGACACGCGATGAACGACACGCAATGAACGACACGCGCTGAACGACACGCGCTGAACGACACGCAATGAACGACACGCAATGAACGACACGCGCTGAACGACACGCGATGAACGACACGCGACACGGGCTGAACGACACGCGATGAACGACACGCGATGAACGACACGCGATGAACGACACGCGACACGCGCTGAACGACACGCGCTGAACGACGCGCGCTGAACGACACGCGATGAACGACACGCGCTGAACGACACGCGCTGAACGACACGCGATGAACGACACGCGATGAACGACATGCGCTGATCAACGTCGTCGTCGTCATTGTTGTTTTTCTTTCCCTCGTCTTGCAGGAGATCGTCAACTTCAACTGTCGCAAGCTGGTGGCGTCCATGCCGCTGTTCGCCAACGCAGAGCCCTACTTCGTGACGGCCATGCTGACCAAGCTGCGCTTCGAGGTGTTCCAGCCCAAGGACTACATCATTAGGGAGGGAACCATCGGCAAGAAGATGTACTTCATCCAGCACGGAGTGTGTAGCGTCATCACCAAGGGGACCCTGGGCATGAAGCTGTCCGACGGATCCTACTTTGGAGGTGCGTATGTGTAGCGTCATCACCAAGGGGACCCTGGGCATGAAGCTGTCCGACGGATCCTACTTTGGAGGTGCGTATGTGTAGCGTCATCACCAAGGGGACCCTGGGCATGAAGCTGTCCGACGGATCCTACTTTGGAGGTGCGTATGTGTAGCGTCATCACCAAGGGGACCCTGGGCATGAAGCTGTCCGACGGATCCTACTTTGGAGGTGCGTATGTGTAGCGTCATCACCAAGGGGACCCTGGGCATGAAGCTGTCCGACGGATCCTACTTTGGAGGTGCGTAGCACGGTGTCTTCAACGGGAAGGAACCCCTTTTGGTGTCTTTAAAACATGATGTTGTACTTAGTATAGCAGATCTACAAGCTCGTAGCTTGTAGATCTGCTATTTTTGAAAATCTTGAAAATGTGGCGCAAATCTCTGAATATATATTTTTTCAGAGTGGGGGGTACAGATAATTCTGGGGGGTCCTTGATGTGAAAAAAAAGGTTGAGCACCAGTGACAGAAAGATGGGGTTTTCAGAGAGGGTATACACATGCATAAAGAGAGTGGCAAATCTGGTGGAAAATCGAGTGGCAAAGTAAGTTTAACGTTGGATGTATGGAGCTGTCAATCAGATAGGACTTTTCTGTGTGGATGTATGGAGCTGTCAATCAGATAGGACTTTTCTGTGTGGATGTATGGAGCTGTCAATCAGATAGGACTTTTCTGTGTGGATGTATGGAGCTGTCAATCAGATAGGACTTTTCTGTTTGGATGTACGAGCTGTCAATCAGATAGGACTTTATGGAGCTGTCAATCAGATAGGACTTTTCTGTGTGGATGTATGGAGCTGTCAATCAGATAGGACTTTTCTGTGTGGATGTATGGAGCTGTCAATCAGATAGGACTTTATGGAGCTGTCAATCAGATAGGACTTTTCTGTGTGGATGTATGGAGCTGTCAATCAGATAGGACTTTTCTGTGTGGATGTATGGAGCTGTCAATCAGATAGGACTTTATGGAGCTGTCAATCAGATAGGACTTTTCTGTGTGGATGTATGGAGCTGTCAATCAGATAGGACTTTTCTGTGTGGATGTATGGAGCTGTCAATCAGATAGGACTTTTCTGTGTGGATGTATGGAGCTGTCAATCAGATAGGACTTTTCTGTGTGGATGTATGGAGCTGTCAATCAGATAGGACTTTTCTGTGTGGATGTATGGAGCTGTCAATCAGATAGGACTTTTCTGTGTGGATGTATGGAGCTGTCAATCAGATAGGACTTTTCTGTGTGGATGTATGGAGCTGTCAATCAGATAGGACTTTTCTGTTTGGATGTATGGAGCTGTCAATCAGATAGGACTTTTCTGTTTGGATGTATGGAGCTGTCAATCAGATAGGACTTTTCTGTGTGGATGTATGGAGCTGTCAATCAGATAGGACTTTTCTGTGTGGATGTATTGGGCTGTCAATCAGATAGGACTTTTCTGTGTGGATGTATAGGGCTGTCAATCAGATAGGACTTTTCTGTGTGGATGTTTGGAGCTGTCAATCAGATAGGACTTTTCTGTTTGGATGTTCGGGCTGTCAATCAGATAGGACTTTTCTGTTTGGATGTATGGAGCTGTCAATCAGATAGGACTTTTCTTTTTGGATGTACGGGCTGTCAATCAGATAGGACTTTTCTGTTTGGATGTATGGAGCTGTCAATCAGATAGGACGTTTCTGTTTGGATGTACGAGCTGTCAATCAGATAGGACTTTTCTGTGTGGATGTATGGAGCTGTCAATCAGATAGGACTTTTCTGTTTAGATGTACGAGCTGTCAATCAGATAGGACTTTTCTGTTTAGATGTACGAGCTGTCAATCAGATAGGACTTTTCTGTTTGGATGTACGGGCTGTCAATCAGATCTAGTCTAGTGACTCTGTGCTCTACAGCACCGGTCTAGTGACTCTGTGCTCTACAGCATAGACATATATACATAGACGCCCCTTCCGGCTCTGAGGCGCGTGTCACCAATTGAAGGCAGAAGCATTAGCGGAAGCTTGTCAAGCTTCCGCGTGCGTAACATAAGTCCCGGAAAAGACGCGCTGTGATTGGCCAGTAGTCACTTGAGTGACAGCGAGAGACATGGAGGAGTCGCATGAGTGACGTCACTTGGGCAGCAACGCAGTCGCCTTCAGCAAATGCCTTCAGCACTTCTAAATAAGAAAGCTGCGGAGAACTGTTGCTTTGTGTTCACTCTTTAATGTTTTCTGTTAGTAATCTAATCCCCCTGGCTCTGATGTTGTATTGTTAATAACTTTGTTGTTTGTGTTTGTTTGTTTGTCTTGTTTTGTATTGTAATGTATATTGTCATGACTGTTATAAAGATTTGTTAAAAAAAAAAAAAAAGCCTCAGCACTGCACTTCCGCCTTCATTGGGATACACGTCGCTCCAATGAACTGCAGCGGCAAATGAGGCATCTATTTCTTATAATATCTATGCTCTACAGCACCGGTCTAGTGACTCTGTGCTCTACAGCACCGGTCTAGTGACTCTATGCTCTACAGCAGTGGTCTAGTGACTCTGTGCTCTACAGCACCGGTCTAGTGACTCTGTGCTCTACAGCAGTGGTCTAGTGACTCTGTGCTCTACAGCACCGGTCTAGTGACTCTGTGCTCTACAGCAGTGGTCTAGTGACTCTGTGCTCTACAGCACCGGTCTAGTGACTCTGTGCTCTACAGCAGTGGTCTAGTGACTCTGTGCTCTACAGCAGTGGTCTAGTGACTCTGCTCTACAGCACCGGTCTAGTGACTCTGTGCTCTACAGCACCGGTCTAGTGACTCTGTGCTCTACAGCACCGGTCTAGTGACTCTGCTCTACAGCACCGGTCTAGTGACTCTGTGCTCTACAGCACCGGTCTAGTGACTCTGTGCTCTACAGCACCGGTCTAGTGACTCTGTGCTCTACAGCACCGGTCTAGTGACTCTGTGCTCAACAGCACCGGTCTAGTAACTCTGTGCTCTACAGCACCGGTCTAGTGACTCTGTGCTCTACAGCACCGGTCTAGTGACTCTGTGCTCTACAGCACCGGTCTAGTGACTCTGTGCTCTACAGCACCGGTCTAGTGACTCTGTGCTCTACAGCACCGGTCTAGTGACTCTGTGCTTTACAGCACCGGTCTAGTGACTCTGTGCTCTACAGCACCGGTCTAGTGACTCTGTGCTCAACAGCACCGGTCTAGTAACTCTGTGCTCTACAGCACCGGTCTAGTGACTCTGTGCTCTACAGCACCGGTCTAGTGACTCTGTGCTCTACAGCACCGGTCTAGTGACTCTGTGCTCTACAGCACCGGTCTAGTGACTCTGTGCTCTACAGCACCGGTCTAGTGACTCTGTGCTCTACAGCACCGGTCTAGTGACTCTGTGCTCTACAGCACCGGTCTAGTGACTCTGTGCTCTACAGCAGTGGTCTAGTGACTCTGTGCTCTACAGCACCGGTCTAGTGACTCTGTGCTCTACAGCACCGATCTAGTGACTCTGCTCTACAGCACCGGTCTAGTGACTCTATGCTCTACAGCACCGGTCTAGTGACTCTGTGCTCTACAGCACCGGTCTAGTGACTCTGTGCTCTACAGCACCGGTCTAGTGACTCTGTGCTCTACAGCACCGGTCTAGTGACTCTGTGCTCAACAGCACCGGTCTAGTAACTCTGTGCTCTACAGCACCGGTCTAGTGACTCTGTGCTCTACAGCACCGGTCTAGTGACTCTGTGCTCTACAGCACCGGTCTAGTGACTCTGTGCTCTACAGCACCGGTCTAGTGACTCTGTGCTCTACAGCACCGGTCTAGTGACTCTGTGCTCTACAGCACCGGTCTAGTGACTCTGTGCTCTACAGCACCGGTCTAGTGACTCTGTGCTCTACAGCACCGGTCTAGTGACTCTGTGCTCTACAGCAGTGGTCTAGTGACTCTGTGCTCTACAGCAGTGGTCTAGTGACTCTATGCTCTACAGCACCGGTCTAGTGACTCTGTGCTCTACAGCACCGGTCTAGTGACTCTGTGCTCTACAGCACCGGTCTAGTGACTCTGTGCTACAGGTCTAGTTGGCATAATATTAACGACTAAAGAAAGAGAAACATGGGTAAACATTATGTGCTACTCTAAATTAATAAATACATAAATAAATGATGCAATACGATGTGAGGTCTAGCCGCACCAACACCCTCCTATCTAATGTTAGGGTCTAGAGCTCTAACATCATGAGGGTCTAGAGCTCTTAGATGTTTTTATAATGGGATGAATCTGGAGTGGCAATACCCTCCATTGACTCCCCACTCATCACCAATACCCTCCATTGACTCCCCACTCATCACCAATACCCTCCATTGACTCCCCACTCATCCAATTTGCGTTTGCGATCTGCTTGTCTTAAACAACGTTAAACTCAATCAATCAACTTCAATCTGCCGAGCTTTTGTTTCATAAAAATCCACCATAGTTATGAGATACTTTCTGTCGAGAGATTCTGTGCAGGTGATTCTTTTTCTAAGTGTTGGAGTTTGGAAGCGCTCGTCGTAAGTCACTGAACGGCCCTGCGGACCACCTGTTTCGTGCGCCTCTTGGCCTTTCCTGGCGCCGGTTTGCTCCCTAACCCTAACCCACGCTGTCCGTTAGTTCTGGTCCCACGCTGTCCGTTAGTTCTGCTCCCACGCTGTCCGTTAGTTCTGGTCCCACGCTGTCCGTTAGTTCTGGTCCCACGCTGTCCGTTAGTTCTGCTCCCACGCTGTCCGTTAGTTCTGCTCCCACGCTGTCCGTTAGTTCTGGTCCCACGCTGTCCGTTAGTTCTGGTCCCACGCTGTCCGTTAGTTCTGCTCCCACGCTGTCCGTTAGTTCTGCTCCCACGCTGTCCGTTAGTTCTGCTCCCACGCTGTCCGTTAGTTCTGGGTGCCCAGCCTGACTGCCTGAAGCAGTGCCCTGCCGGCCTCTAGGTCTGGGTGCCCAGACTGACGCAGTGCCCTGCCAGCCTCTAGGTCTGGGTGCCCAGACTGACGCAGTGCCCTGCCAGCCTCTAGTTCTGGGTGCCCAGACTGAAGCAGTGCCCTGCCAGCCTCTAGTTCTGGGTGCCCAGCCTGACGCAGTGCCCTGCCAGCCTCTAGTTCTGGGTGCCCAGACTGAAGCAGTGCCCTGCCAGCCTCTAGTTCTGGGTGCCCAGCCTGACGCAGTGCCCTGCCAGCCTCTAGTTCTGGGTGCCCAGCCTGACGCAGTGCCCTGCCAGCCTCTAGTTCTGGGTGCCCAGACTGACGCAGTGCCCTGCCAGCCTCTAGTTCTGGGTGCCAGCCTGACTGACTGAAGCAGTGCCCTGCCAGCCTCTAGTTCTGGGTGCCAGCCTGCCTGAAGCAGTGCCCTGCCAGGCTCTAGTTCTGGGTGCCAGCCTGCCTGAAGCAGTGCCCTGCCAGGCTCTAGTTCTGGGTGCCAGCCTGCCTGAAGCAGTGCCCTGCCAGCCTCATCCTTCTCTCTCTCCCTGACTTTGTGTGTGACCCGTGGTAGGTCCCTGTAAGGGAGCACAGTGTTTCTGAACGTGAAATGAAATGAATATGGTAACCTATACTATCTGTATATATACGTGACACACAGTAAGTCCTTGGACTTTCTTTTTCTTTTTTTTCTTCTTCATTCTCATGTGAACGGGAATCATAGCGTCAAATAGAGATATTGGTTGTTCAGTTTGACCCACCAGTTTTGGAGATTGCAGAGAAACAGCGAGTTGAGAAAACAGGCTTGAAAGGTTCACTTCTGTGGACTCTATGGCCCTCATTTATCAACCGTGCGTACGCCCAGTGTTTTGCATGATGAGCGCATGCATGCGAGGATTTGGGCTGTCTGTGCTGAAATATTTCCATGACGGGACGTTGGATTGATTGATTGATTGATTGAAAAATGTATTAACAGTTTGCAGAATTACAGTACATTTCAAGCACAAACTCAATACAAAGGCTGTTAACTGTGAGTGGACGACCCAATTAAGCATTACACTTGTTTCCAATAGGGTCCACAATGTTCAATTCATCAAAAACATTTAGAGACGTACAAATAGACACTTCTATATAGACAAAGGACAACAGGAATTCATCATAAAGGAGGTAAAAAGGGAAAAGAAACATATACAGTGAGGGGGGGGGGGGGGGGATTCACGTTCAGCTCCGTTCATTTGTTTGTTTTCCTTGGAGGAGCTGCGTTGGGTCCCCAAGTCGGCTCCGTGGCCGTACCTTGAGTTGGCTGTGTGGCCGTGACCATCTCTTGTGTTGTCCTTGTGTTGGGTCCCCAAGTCGGCTCAGTGGCCGTACCTTGAGTTGGCTGTGTGGCCGTGACCGTCTCTTGTGTTGTCCTTGCGTTGGGTCCCCAAGTCGGCTCAGTGGCCATACCTTGAGTTGGCTGTGTGGCCGCGACCGTCTCTTGTGTTGTCCTTGCGTCCGTGTTTGAGGGATTCCGATTTTACAGGGGCCAGTTTCGAATTGCAGCCGTCCGTAGGTGCCCTTTGAGAGCGGTTTTGAAGGAGTCAAGGGATTCGCATGTCTTAATGACTGTTGGTAGGGCGTTCCACATTTTGGTGGCATAGGAGCGAAAATAATTTAGTCCCTTGTTTGTGCCGAATCTGGGTTGTACATGGTTCGTTGCACTCCCTCTGCATGGTGTTGTGGGTGTGGACTTCGTTAACATTAAGGAAGTATCTACATGTGTATCTTGGTGGTGTATCGAATCTTGTGGACCAGACCCATTGCAAGATGCTGTACTCTGTCGTCGACCCTAAGCCATTCCAGCCTGTCGAAGTGGGCAGGGGTGAGGTGGGTTCGGGGGGCGAGGTCAAGTAGGAGCCTGTTTGTTTTGGGAAGTCTGGAGCCTGGTTTTAAGGGCCTTTGAGGTGCTGTGGTACCAGGAGGTGCATGCATAGTCAAAGAAACCCTGTACAAGGGCTCCTGTTAAGGTCTTCAAGGTGTTTTTGTCGACCAGTGAGGAGATCCTGTAAAGGAATCTTGTTCTATGGTTGACCTTTTTGATTACGTTGGTGGCCATTTTATCACCAGAAAGATTAGCCTCCAGGATGGAACCTAGGTAGGTAATTTCATCTTTACGTGTGATAACATTGTCACCCACTCTAACCAAGAAGCCATTTGCCTTGCTGAGATTACTATTAGAGCCAAAGAGAATGGATTCAGTTTTTCCCAGGTGTAAAGATAGTTTGTTATCAGCGAGCCAGGTGCAGATTCTACCGAGTTCCGAGCTGAGGGCCTTTTCAACCTGCAGTTTGTTCCTGTCCGAGACTGTGCCGAGTCATCTGCGAACAGGAACAAGTTGCAGTTGGAGAGTATAGTGCAGTGCTGCAGCGCGGAGAGTCCCAACATGGGTAGCCTACTGTAGCCTAATCTACAGCAGGCCGATGTCTTTCTGGAGTTACAGTAGCCTATGTGCAATCTCCTCCTCGTTTAATAAACCCGACGCGTCGCTCGAATGCCAAATGTGCCGTGCCAGCACAAGTGGGAACGCATCGGAGATAGTATAGGCTAAGCCAGCCTGTAGCCCACCACCACTGTCCAGTGCCACATGAGGCTACGGTTTTAGTTCTGGGTGCCCAGCCTGACGCAGTGCCCTGCCAGCCTCTAGTTCTGGGTGCCCAGACTGAAGCAGTGCCCTGCCAGCCTCTAGTTCTGGGTGCCCAGCCTGACGCAGTGCCCTGCCAGCCTCTAGTTCTGGGTGCCCAGCCTGACGCAGTGCCCTGCCAGCCTCTAGTTCTGGGTGCCCAGACTGACGCAGTGCCCTGCCAGCCTCTAGTTCTGGGTGCCAGCCTGACTGACTGAAGCAGTGCCCTGCCAGCCTCTAGTTCTGGGTGCCAGCCTGCCTGAAGCAGTGCCCTGCCAGGCTCTAGTTCTGGGTGCCAGCCTGCCTGAAGCAGTGCCCTGCCAGGCTCTAGTTCTGGGTGCCAGCCTGCCTGAAGCAGTGCCCTGCCAGCCTCATCCTTCTCTCTCTCCCTGACTTTGTGTGTGACCCGTGGTAGGTCCCTGTAAGGGAGCACAGTGTTTCTGAACGTGAAATGAAATGAATATGGTAACCTATACTATCTGTATATATACGTGACACACAGTAAGTCCTTGGACTTTCTTTTTCTTTTTTTTCTTCTTCATTCTCATGTGAACGGGAATCATAGCGTCAAATAGAGATATTGGTTGTTCAGTTTGACCCACCAGTTTTGGAGATTGCAGAGAAACAGCGAGTTGAGAAAACAGGCTTGAAAGGTTCACTTCTGTGGACTCTATGGCCCTCATTTATCAACCGTGCGTACGCCCAGTGTTTTGCATGATGAGCGCATACATGCGAGGATTTGGGCTGTCTGTGCTGAAATATTTCCATGACGGGACGTTGGATTGATTGATTGATTGATTGAAAAATGTATTAACAGTTTGCAGAATTACAGTACATTTCAAGCACAAACTCAATACAAAGGCTGTTAACTGTGAGTGGACGACCCAATTAAGCATTACACTTGTTTCCAATAGGGTCCACAATGTTCAATTCATCAAAAACATTTAGAGACGTACAAATAGACACTTCTATATAGACAAAGGACAACAGGAATTCATCATAAAGGAGGTAAAAAGGGAAAAGAAACATATACAGTGAGGGGGGGGGGGGGGGGGATTCACGTTCAGCTCCGTTCATTTGTTTGTTTTCCTTGGAGGAGCTGCGTTGGGTCCCCAAGTCGGCTCCGTGGCCGTACCTTGAGTTGGCTGTGTGGCCGTGACCATCTCTTGTGTTGTCCTTGTGTTGGGTCCCCAAGTCGGCTCAGTGGCCGTACCTTGAGTTGGCTGTGTGGCCGTGACCGTCTCTTGTGTTGTCCTTGCGTTGGGTCCCCAAGTCGGCTCAGTGGCCATACCTTGAGTTGGCTGTGTGGCCGCGACCGTCTCTTGTGTTGTCCTTGCGTCCGTGTTTGAGGGATTCCGATTTTACAGGGGCCAGTTTCGAATTGCAGCCGTCCGTAGGTGCCCTTTGAGAGCGGTTTTGAAGGAGTCAAGGGATTCGCATGTCTTAATGACTGTTGGTAGGGCGTTCCACATTTTGGTGGCATAGGAGCGAAAATAATTTAGTCCCTTGTTTGTGCCGAATCTGGGTTGTACATGGTTCGTTGCACTCCCTCTGCATGGTGTTGTGGGTGTGGACTTCGTTAACATTAAGGAAGTATCTACATGTGTATCTTGGTGGTGTATCGAATCTTGTGGACCAGACCCATTGCAAGATGCTGTACTCTGTCGTCGATGCTGTACTCTGTCAGCCTCTAGTTCTGGGTGCCCAGACTGAAGCAGTGCCCTGCCAGCCTCTAGTTCTGGGTGCCCAGCCTGACGCAGTGCCCTGCCAGCCTCTAGTTCTGGGTGCCCAGCCTGACGCAGTGCCCTGCCAGCCTCTAGTTCTGGGTGCCCAGACTGACGCAGTGCCCTGCCAGCCTCTAGTTCTGGGTGCCAGCCTGACTGACTGAAGCAGTGCCCTGCCAGCCTCTAGTTCTGGGTGCCAGCCTGCCTGAAGCAGTGCCCTGCCAGGCTCTAGTTCTGGGTGCCAGCCTGCCTGAAGCAGTGCCCTGCCAGGCTCTAGTTCTGGGTGCCAGCCTGCCTGAAGCAGTGCCCTGCCAGCCTCATCCTTCTCTCTCTCCCTGACTTTGTGTGTGACCCGTGGTAGGTCCCTGTAAGGGAGCACAGTGTTTCTGAACGTGAAATGAAATGAATATGGTAACCTATACTATCTGTATATATACGTGACACACAGTAAGTCCTTGGACTTTCTTTTTCTTTTTTTTCTTCTTCATTCTCATGTGAACGGGAATCATAGCGTCAAATAGAGATATTGGTTGTTCAGTTTGACCCACCAGTTTTGGAGATTGCAGAGAAACAGCGAGTTGAGAAAACAGGCTTGAAAGGTTGACTTCTGTGGACTCTATGGCCCTCATTTATCAACCGTGCGTACGCCCAGTGTTTTGCATGATGAGCGCATACATGCGAGGATTTAGGCTGTCTGTGCTGAAATATTTCCATGACGGGACGTTGGATTGATTGATTGATTGATTGAAAAATGTATTAACAGTTTGCAGAATTACAGTACATTTCAAGCACAAACTCAATACAAAGGCTGTTAACTGTGAGTGGACGACCCAATTAAGCATTACACTTGTTTCCAATAGGGTCCACAATGTTCAATTCATCAAAAACATTTAGAGACGTACAAATAGACACTTCTATATAGACAAAGGACAACAGGAATTCATCATAAAGGAGGTAAAAAGGGAAAAGAAACATATACAGTGAGGGGGGGGGGGGGGGGATTCACGTTCAGCTCCGTTCATTTGTTTGTTTTCCTTGGAGGAGCTGCGTTGGGTCCCCAAGTCGGCTCCGTGGCCGTACCTTGAGTTGGCTGTGTGGCCGTGACCATCTCTTGTGTTGTCCTTGTGTTGGGTCCCCAAGTCGGCTCAGTGGCCGTACCTTGAGTTGGCTGTGTGGCCGTGACCGTCTCTTGTGTTGTCCTTGCGTTGGGTCCCCAAGTCGGCTCAGTGGCCATACCTTGAGTTGGCTGTGTGGCCGCGACCGTCTCTTGTGTTGTCCTTGCGTCCGTGTTTGAGGGATTCCGATTTTACAGGGGCCAGTTTCGAATTGCAGCCGTCCGTAGGTGCCCTTTGAGAGCGGTTTTGAAGGAGTCAAGGGATTCGCATGTCTTAATGACTGTTGGTAGGGCGTTCCACATTTTGGTGGCATAGGAGCGAAAATAATTTAGTCCCTTGTTTGTGCCGAATCTGGGTTGTACATGGTTCGTTGCACTCCCTCTGCATGGTGTTGTGGGTGTGGACTTCGTTAACATTAAGGAAGTATCTACATGTGTATCTTGGTGGTGTATCGAATCTTGTGGACCAGACCCATTGCAAGATGCTGTACTCTGTCGTCGACCCTAAGCCATTCCAGCCTGTCGAAGTGGGCAGGGGTGAGGTGGGTTCGGGGGGCGAGGTCAAGTAGGAGCCTGTTTGTTTTGGGAAGTCTGGAGCCTGGTTTTAAGGGCCTTTGAGGTGCTGTGGTACCAGGAGGTGCATGCATAGTCAAAGAAACCCTGTACAAGGGCTCCTGTTAAGGTCTTCAAGGTGTTTTTGTCGACCAGTGAGGAGATCCTGTAAAGGAATCTTGTTCTATGGTTGACCTTTTTGATTACGTTGGTGGCCATTTTATCACCAGAAAGATTAGCCTCCAGGATGGAACCTAGGTAGGTAATTTCATCTTTACGTGTGATAACATTGTCACCCACTCTAACCAAGAAGCCATTTGCCTTGCTGAGATTACTATTAGAGCCAAAGAGAATGGATTCAGTTTTTCCCAGGTGTAAAGATAGTTTGTTATCAGCGAGCCA
>NW_027638261.1:0-45656 GCF_951216825.1 Electrona antarctica
ATATTGATATTGGGCTGATATTGATATTGGGCTGATATTGATATTGGGCTGATATTGATATTGGGCTGATATTGATATTGGGCTGATATTGATATTGGGCTGATATTGATATTGGGCTGATATTGATATTGGTTGATATTGGGCTGATATTGATATTGGGCTGATATTGATATTGGGCTGATATTGATATTGGGCTGATATTGATATTGGGCTGATATTGATATTGGGCTGATATTGATATTGGGCTGATATTGATATTGGGCTGATATTGATATTGGGCTGATATTGATATTGGGCTGATATTGATATTGGGCTGATATTGATATTGGGCTGATATTGATATTGGGCTGATATTGATATTGGGCTGATATTGATATTGGGCTGATATTGATATTGGGCTGATATTGATATTGGGCTGATATTGATATTGGGCTGATATTGATATTGGGCTGATATTGATATTGGGCTGATATTGATATTGGGCTGATATTGATATTGGGCTGATATTGATATTGGGCTGATATTGATATTGGGCTGATATTGATATTGGGCTGATATTGATATTGGGCTGATATAGGCCTGCAGAGTGTCTAGTTTTGAAGATACAGACTCTGCTAAGCAAAAGTGAACAGGGCCAAACTGGGCTTATTTCGCTGTGAAAGTGACATTTAGGCACGGAGTTGGAAAACCTTGTCTGAACCCCTCCATCCTTCCTGTAGCTGCTCAGACTCTGCTTCTCTGCCCCCAGCCAAGCTTATAGGCCTGCAGAGTGTCTAGTTTTGAAGATACAGACTCTGCTAAGCAAAAGTGAACAGGGCCAAACTGGGCTTATTTCGCTGTGAAAGTGACATTTAGGCACGGAGTTGGAAAACCTTGTCTGAACCCCTCCATCCTTCCTGTAGCTGCTCAGACTCTGCTTCTCTGCCCCCAGCCAAGCTTATAGGCCTGCAGAGTGTCTAGTTTTGAAGATACAGACTCTGCTAAGCAAAAGTGAACAGGGCCAAACTGGGCTTATTTCGCTGTGAAAGTGACATTTAGGCACGGAGTTGGAAAACCTTGTCTGAACCCCTCCATCCTTCCTGTAGCTGCTCAGACTCTGCTTCTCTGCCCCCAGCCAAGCTTATAGGCCTGCAGAGTGTCTAGTTTTGAAGATACAGACTCTGCTAAGCAAAAGTGAACAGGGCCAAACTGGGCTTATTTCGCTGTGAAAGTGACATTTAGGCACGGAGTTGGAAAACCTTGTCTGAACCCCTCCATCCTTCCTGTAGCTGCTCAGACTCTGCTTCTCTGCCCCCAGCCAAGCTTATAGGCCTGCAGAGTGTCTAGTTTTGAAGATACAGACTCTGCTAAGCAAAAGTGAACAGGGCCAAACTGGGCTTATTTCGCTGTGAAAGTGACATTTAGGCACGGAGTTGGAAAACCTTGTCTGAACCCCTCCATCCTTCCTGTAGCTGCTCAGACTCTGCTTCTCTGCCCCCAGCCAAGCTTATAGGCCTGCAGAGTGTCTAGTTTTGAAGATACAGACTCTGCTAAGCAAAAGTGAACAGGGCCAAACTGGGCTTATTTCGCTGTGAAAGTGACATTTAGGCACGGAGTTGGAAAACCTTGTCTGAACCCCTCCATCCTTCCTGTAGCTGCTCAGACTCTGCTTCTCTGCCCCCAGCCAAGCTTATAGGCCTGCAGAGTGTCTAGTTTTGAAGATACAGACTCTGCTAAGCAAAAGTGAACAGGGCCAAACTGGGCTTATTTCGCTGTGAAAGTGACATTTAGGCACGGAGTTGGAAAACCTTGTCTGAACCCCTCCATCCTTCCTGTAGCTGCTCAGACTCTGCTTCTCTGCCCCCAGCCAAGCTTATAGGCCTGCAGAGTGTCTAGTTTTGAAGATACAGACTCTGCTAAGCAAAAGTGAACAGGGCCAAACTGGGCTTATTTCGCTGTGAAAGTGACATTTAGGCACGGAGTTGGAAAACCTTGTCTGAACCCCTCCATCCTTCCTGTAGCTGCTCAGACTCTGCTTCTCTGCCCCCAGCCAAGCTTATAGGCCTGCAGAGTGTCTAGTTTTGAAGATACAGACTCTGCTAAGCAAAAGTGAACAGGGCCAAACTGGGCTTATTTCGCTGTGAAAGTGACATTTAGGCACGGAGTTGGAAAACCTTGTCTGAACCCCTCCATCCTTCCTGTAGCTGCTCAGACTCTGCTTCTCTGCCCCCAGCCAAGCTTATAGGCCTGCAGAGTGTCTAGTTTTGAAGATACAGACTCTGCTAAGCAAAAGTGAACAGGGCCAAACTGGGCTTATTTCGCTGTGAAAGTGACATTTAGGCACGGAGTTGGAAAACCTTGTCTGAACCCCTCCATCCTTCCTGTAGCTGCTCAGACTCTGCTTCTCTGCCCCCAGCCAAGCTTATAGGCCTGCAGAGTGTCTAGTTTTGAAGATACAGACTCTGCTAAGCAAAAGTGAACAGGGCCAAACTGGGCTTATTTCGCTGTGAAAGTGACATTTAGGCACGGAGTTGGAAAACCTTGTCTGAACCCCTCCATCCTTCCTGTAGCTGCTCAGACTCTGCTTCTCTGCCCCCAGCCAAGCTTATAGGCCTGCAGAGTGTCTAGTTTTGAAGATACAGACTCTGCTAAGCAAAAGTGAACAGGGCCAAACTGGGCTTATTTCGCTGTGAAAGTGACATTTAGGCACGGAGTTGGAAAACCTTGTCTGAACCCCTCCATCCTTCCTGTAGCTGCTCAGACTCTGCTTCTCTGCCCCCAGCCAAGCTTATAGGCCTGCAGAGTGTCTAGTTTTGAAGATACAGACTCTGCTAAGCAAAAGTGAACAGGGCCAAACTGGGCTTATTTCGCTGTGAAAGTGACATTTAGGCACGGAGTTGGAAAACCTTGTCTGAACCCCTCCATCCTTCCTGTAGCTGCTCAGACTCTGCTTCTCTGCCCCCAGCCAAGCTTATAGGCCTGCAGAGTGTCTAGTTTTGAAGATACAGACTCTGCTAAGCAAAAGTGAACAGTGCCAAACTGGGCTTATTTCGCTGTGAAAGTGACATTTAGGCACGGAGTTGGAAAACCTTGTCTGAACCCCTCCATCCTTCCTGTAGCTGCTCAGACTCTGCTTCTCTGCCCCCAGCCAAGCTTATAGGCCTGCAGAGTGTCTAGTTTTGAAGATACAGACTCTGCTAAGCAAAAGTGAACAGGGCCAAACTGGGCTTATTTCGCTGTGAAAGTGACATTTAGGCACGGAGTTGGAAAACCTTGTCTGAACCCCTCCATCCTTCCTGTAGCTGCTCAGACTCTGCTTCTCTGCCCCCAGCCAAGCTTATAGGCCTGCAGAGTGTCTAGTTTTGAAGATACTGCTAAGCAAAAGTGAACAGGGCCAAACTGGGCTTATTTCGCTGTGAAAGTGACATTTAGGCACGGAGTTGGAAAACCTTGTCTGAACCCCTCCATCCTTCCTGTAGCTGCTCAGACTCTGCTTCTCTGCCCCCAGCCAAGCTTATAGGCCTGCAGAGTGTCTAGTTTTGAAGATACAGACTCTGCTAAGCAAAAGTGAACAGGGCCAAACTGGGCTTATTTCGCTGTGAAAGTGACATTTAGGCACGGAGTTGGAAAACCTTGTCTGAACCCCTCCATCCTTCCTGTAGCTGCTCAGACTCTGCTTCTCTGCCCCCAGCCAAGCTTATAGGCCTGCAGAGTGTCTAGTTTTGAAGATACAGACTCTGCTAAGCAAAAGTGAACAGGGCCAAACTGGGCTTATTTCGCTGTGAAAGTGACATTTAGGCACGGAGTTGGAAAACCTTGTCTGAACCCCTCCATCCTTCCTGTAGCTGCTCAGACTCTGCTTCTCTGCCCCCAGCCAAGCTTATAGGCCTGCAGAGTGTCTAGTTTTGAAGATACAGACTCTGCAAAGCAAAAGTGAACAGGGCCAAACTGGGCTTATTTCGCTGTGAAAGTGACATTTAGGCACGGAGTTGGAAAACCTTGTCTGAACCCCTCCATCCTTCCTGTAGCTGCTCAGACTCTGCTTCTCTGCCCCCAGCCAAGCTTATAGGCCTGCAGAGTGTCTAGTTTTGAAGATACAGACTCTGCTAAGCAAAAGTGAACAGGGCCAAACTGGGCTTATTTCGCTGTGAAAGTGACATTTAGGCACGGAGTTGGAAAACCTTGTCTGAACCCCTCCATCCTTCCTGTAGCTGCTCAGACTCTGCTTCTCTGCCCCCAGCCAAGCTTATATGCCTGCAGAGTGTCTAGTTTTGAAGATACAGACTCTGCTAAGCAAAAGTGAACAGGGCCAAACTGGGCTTATTTTGCTGTGAAAGTGACATTTAGGCACGGAGTTGGAAAACCTTGTCTGAACCCCTCCATCCTTCCTGTAGCTGCTCAGACTCTGCTTCTCTGCCCCCAGCCAAGCTTATAGGCCTGCAGAGTGTCTAGTTTTGAAGATACAGACTCTGCTAAGCAAAAGTGAACAGGGCCAAACTGGGCTTATTTCGCTGTGAAAGTGACATTTAGGCACGGAGTTGGAAAACCTTGTCTGAACCCCTCCATCCTTCCTGTAGCTGCTCAGACTCTGCTTCTCTGCCCCCAGCCAAGCTTATAGGCCTGCAGAGTGTCTAGTTTTGAAGATACAGACTCTGCTAAGCAAAAGTGAACAGGGCCAAACTGGGCTTATTTCGCTGTGAAAGTGACATTTAGGCACGGAGTTGGAAAACCTTGTCTGAACCCCTCCATCCTTCCTGTAGCTGCTCAGACTCTGCTTCTCTGCCCCCAGCCAAGCTTATAGGCCTGCAGAGTGTCTAGTTTTGAAGATACAGACTCTGCTAAGCAAAAGTGAACAGGGCCAAACTGGGCTTATTTCGCTGTGAAAGTGACATTTAGGCACGGAGTTGGAAAACCTTGTCTGAACCCCTCCATCCTTCCTGTAGCTGCTCAGACTCTGCTTCTCTGCCCCCAGCCAAGCTTATAGGCCTGCAGAGTGTCTAGTTTTGAAGATACAGACTCTGCTAAGCAAAAGTGAACAGGGCCAAACTGGGCTTATTTCGCTGTGAAAGTGACATTTAGGCACGGAGTTGGAAAACCTTGTCTGAACCCCTCCATCCTTCCTGTAGCTGCTCAGACTCTGCTTCTCTGCCCCCAGCCAAGCTTATAGGCCTGCAGAGTGTCTAGTTTTGAAGATACAGACTCTGCTAAGCAAAAGTGAACAGGGCCAAACTGGGCTTATTTCGCTGTGAAAGTGACATTTAGGCACGGAGTTGGAAAACCTTGTCTGAACCCCTCCATCCTTCCTGTAGCTGCTCAGACTCTGCTTCTCTGCCCCCAGCCAAGCTTATAGGCCTGCAGAGTGTCTAGTTTTGAAGATACAGACTCTGCTAAGCAAAAGTGAACAGGGCCAAACTGGGCTTATTTCGCTGTGAAAGTGACATTTAGGCACGGAGTTGGAAAACCTTGTCTGAACCCCTCCATCCTTCCTGTAGCTGCTCAGACTCTGCTTCTCTGCCCCCAGCCAAGCTTATAGGCCTGCAGAGTGTCTAGTTTTGAAGATACAGACTCTGCTAAGCAAAAGTGAACAGGGCCAAACTGGGCTTATTTCGCTGTGAAAGTGACATTTAGGCACGGAGTTGGAAAACCTTGTCTGAACCCCTCCATCCTTCCTGTAGCTGCTCAGACTCTGCTTCTCTGCCCCCAGCCAAGCTTATAGGCCTGCAGAGTGTCTAGTTTTGAAGATACTGCTAAGCAAAAGTGAACAGGGCCAAACTGGGCTTATTTCGCTGTGAAAGTGACATTTAGGCACGGAGTTGGAAAACCTTGTCTGAACCCCTCCATCCTTCCTGTAGCTGCTCAGACTCTGCTTCTCTGCCCCCAGCCAAGCTTATAGGCCTGCAGAGTGTCTAGTTTTGAAGATACAGACTCTGCTAAGCAAAAGTGAACAGGGCCAAACTGGGCTTATTTCGCTGTGAAAGTGACATTTAGGCACGGAGTTGGAAAACCTTGTCTGAACCCCTCCATCCTTCCTGTAGCTGCTCAGACTCTGCTTCTCTGCCCCCAGCCAAGCTTATAGGCCTGCAGAGTGTCTAGTTTTGAAGATACAGACTCTGCTAAGCAAAAGTGAACAGGGCCAAACTGGGCTTATTTCGCTGTGAAAGTGACATTTAGGCACGGAGTTGGAAAACCTTGTCTGAACCCCTCCATCCTTCCTGTAGCTGCTCAGACTCTGCTTCTCTGCCCCCAGCCAAGCTTATAGGCCTGCAGAGTGTCTAGTTTTGAAGATACAGACTCTGCTAAGCAAAAGTGAACAGGGCCAAACTGGGCTTATTTCGCTGTGAAAGTGACATTTAGGCACGGAGTTGGAAAACCTTGTCTGAACCCCTCCATCCTTCCTGTAGCTGCTCAGACTCTGCTTCTCTGCCCCCAGCCAAGCTTATAGGCCTGCAGAGTGTCTAGTTTTGAAGATACAGACTCTGCTAAGCAAAAGTGAACAGGGCCAAACTGGGCTTATTTCGCTGTGAAAGTGACATTTAGGCACGGAGTTGGAAAACCTTGTCTGAACCCCTCCATCCTTCCTGTAGCTGCTCAGACTCTGCTTCTCTGCCCCCAGCCAAGCTTATAGGCCTGCAGAGTGTCTAGTTTTGAAGATACAGACTCTGCTAAGCAAAAGTGAACAGGGCCAAACTGGGCTTATTTCGCTGTGAAAGTGACATTTAGGCACGGAGTTGGAAAACCTTGTCTGAACCCCTCCATCCTTCCTGTAGCTGCTCAGACTCTGCTTCTCTGCCCCCAGCCAAGCTTATAGGCCTGCAGAGTGTCTAGTTTTGAAGATACAGACTCTGCTAAGCAAAAGTGAACAGGGCCAAACTGGGCTTATTTCGCTGTGAAAGTGACATTTAGGCACGGAGTTGGAAAACCTTGTCTGAACCCCTCCATCCTTCCTGTAGCTGCTCAGACTCTGCTTCTCTGCCCCCAGCCAAGCTTATAGGCCTGCAGAGTGTCTAGTTTTGAAGATACAGACTCTGCTAAGCAAAAGTGAACAGGGCCAAACTGGGCTTATTTCGCTGTGAAAGTGACATTTAGGCACGGAGTTGGAAAACCTTGTCTGAACCCCTCCATCCTTCCTGTAGCTGCTCAGACTCTGCTTCTCTGCCCCCAGCCAAGCTTATAGGCCTGCAGAGTGTCTAGTTTTGAAGATACAGACTCTGCTAAGCAAAAGTGAACAGGGCCAAACTGGGCTTATTTCGCTGTGAAAGTGACATCGAAATTTCACAGCGAAATAAGCCCAGTTTGGCCCTGTTCACTTTTGCTTAGCAGAGTCTGTATCTTCAAAACTAGACACTCTGCAGGCCTATAAGCTTGGCTGGGGGCAGAGAAGCAGAGTCTGAGCAGCTACAGGAAGGATGGAGGGGTTCAGACAAGGTTTTCCAACTCCGTGCCTAAATGTCACTTTCACAGCGAAATAAGCCCAGTTTGGCCCTGTTCACTTTTGCTTAGCAGAGTCTGTATCTTCAAAACTAGACACTCTGCAGGCCTATAAGCTTGGCTGGGGGCAGAGAAGCAGAGTCTGAGCAGCTACAGGAAGGATGGAGGGGTTCAGACAAGGTTTTCCAACTCCGTGCCTAAATGTCACTTTCACAGCGAAATAAGCCCAGTTTGGCCCTGTTCACTTTTGCTTAGCAGAGTCTGTATCTTCAAAACTAGACACTCTGCAGGCCTATAAGCTTGGCTGGGGGCAGAGAAGCAGAGTCTGAGCAGCTACAGGAAGGATGGAGGGGTTCAGACAAGGTTTTCCAACTCCGTGCCTAAATGTCACTTTCACAGCGAAATAAGCCCAGTTTGGCCCTGTTCACTTTTGCTTAGCAGAGTCTATATCTTCAAAACTAGACACTCTGCAGGCCTATAAGCTTGGCTGGGGGCAGAGAAGCAGAGTCTGAGCAGCTACAGGAAGGATGGAGGGGTTCAGACAAGGTTTTCCAACTCCGTGCCTAAATGTCACTTTCACAGCGAAATAAGCCCAGTTTGGCCCTGTTCACTTTTGCTTAGCAGAGTCTGTATCTTCAAAACTAGACACTCTGCAGGCCTATAAGCTTGGCTGGGGGCAGAGAAGCAGAGTCTGAGCAGCTACAGGAAGGATGGAGGGGTTCAGACAAGGTTTTCCAACTCCGTGCCTAAATGTCACTTTCACAGCGAAATAAGCCCAGTTTGGCCCTGTTCACTTTTGCTTAGCAGAGTCTGTATCTTCAAAACTAGACACTCTGCAGGCCTATAAGCTTGGCTGGGGGCAGAGAAGCAGAGTCTGAGCAGCTACAGGAAGGATGGAGGGGTTCAGACAAGGTTTTCCAACTCCGTGCCTAAATGTCACTTTCACAGCGAAATAAGCCCAGTTTGGCCCTGTTCACTTTTGCTTAGCAGAGTCTGTATCTTCAAAACTAGACACTCTGCAGGCCTATAAGCTTGGCTGGGGGCAGAGAAGCAGAGTCTGAGCAGCTACAGGAAGGATGGAGGGGTTCAGACAAGGTTTTCCAACTCCGTGCCTAAATGTCACTTTCACAGCGAAATAAGCCCAGTTTGGCCCTGTTCACTTTTGCTTAGCAGAGTCTGTATCTTCAAAACTAGACACTCTGCAGGCCTATAAGCTTGGCTGGGGGCAGAGAAGCAGAGTCTGAGCAGCTACAGGAAGGATGGAGGGGTTCAGACAAGGTTTTCCAACTCCGTGCCTAAATGTCACTTTCACAGCGAAATAAGCCCAGTTTGGCCCTGTTCACTTTTGCTTAGCAGAGTCTATATCTTCAAAACTAGACACTCTGCAGGCCTATAAGCTTGGCTGGGGGCAGAGAAGCAGAGTCTGAGCAGCTACAGGAAGGATGGAGGGGTTCAGACAAGGTTTTCCAACTCCGTGCCTAAATGTCACTTTCACAGCGAAATAAGCCCAGTTTGGCCCTGTTCACTTTTGCTTAGCAGAGTCTGTATCTTCAAAACTAGACACTCTGCAGGCCTATAAGCTTGGCTGGGGGCAGAGAAGCAGAGTCTGAGCAGCTACAGGAAGGATGGAGGGGTTCAGACAAGGTTTTCCAACTCCGTGCCTAAATGTCACTTTCACAGCGAAATAAGCCCAGTTTGGCCCTGTTCACTTTTGCTTAGCAGAGTCTGTATCTTCAAAACTAGACACTCTGCAGGCCTATAAGCTTGGCTGGGGGCAGAGAAGCAGAGTCTGAGCAGCTACAGGAAGGATGGAGGGGTTCAGACAAGGTTTTCCAACTCCGTGCCTAAATGTCACTTTCACAGCGAAATAAGCCCAGTTTGGCCCTGTTCACTTTTGCTTAGCAGAGTCTGTATCTTCAAAACTAGACACTCTGCAGGCCTATAAGCTTGGCTGGGGGCAGAGAAGCAGAGTCTGAGCAGCTACAGGAAGGATGGAGGGGTTCAGACAAGGTTTTCCAACTCCGTGCCTAAATGTCACTTTCACAGCGAAATAAGCCCAGTTTGGCCCTGTTCACTTTTGCTTAGCAGAGTCTGTATCTTCAAAACTAGACACTCTGCAGGCCTATAAGCTTGGCTGGGGGCAGAGAAGCAGAGTCTGAGCAGCTACAGGAAGGATGGAGGGGTTCAGACAAGGTTTTCCAACTCCGTGCCTAAATGTCACTTTCACAGCGAAATAAGCCCAGTTTGGCCCTGTTCACTTTTGCTTAGCAGAGTCTGTATCTTCAAAACTAGACACTCTGCAGGCCTATAAGCTTGGCTGGGGGCAGAGAAGCAGAGTCTGAGCAGCTACAGGAAGGATGGAGGGGTTCAGACAAGGTTTTCCAACTCCGTGCCTAAATGTCACTTTCACAGCGAAATAAGCCCAGTTTGGCCCTGTTCACTTTTGCTTAGCAGAGTCTGTATCTTCAAAACTAGACACTCTGCAGGCCTATAAGCTTGGCTGGGGGCAGAGAAGCAGAGTCTGAGCAGCTACAGGAAGGATGGAGGGGTTCAGACAAGGTTTTCCAACTCCGTGCCTAAATGTCACTTTCACAGCGAAATAAGCCCAGTTTGGCCCTGTTCACTTTTGCTTAGCAGAGTCTGTATCTTCAAAACTAGACACTCTGCAGGCCTATAAGCTTGGCTGGGGGCAGAGAAGCAGAGTCTGAGCAGCTACAGGAAGGATGGAGGGGTTCAGACAAGGTTTTCCAACTCCGTGCCTAAATGTCACTTTCACAGCGAAATAAGCCCAGTTTGGCCCTGTTCACTTTTGCTTAGCAGAGTCTGTATCTTCAAAACTAGACACTCTGCAGGCCTATAAGCTTGGCTGGGGGCAGAGAAGCAGAGTCTGAGCAGCTACAGGAAGGATGGAGGGGTTCAGACAAGGTTTTCCAACTCCGTGCCTAAATGTCACTTTCACAGCGAAATAAGCCCAGTTTGGCCCTGTTCACTTTTGCTTAGCAGAGTCTGTATCTTCAAAACTAGACACTCTGCAGGCCTATAAGCTTGGCTGGGGGCAGAGAAGCAGAGTCTGAGCAGCTACAGGAAGGATGGAGGGGTTCAGACAAGGTTTTCCAACTCCGTGCCTAAATGTCACTTTCACAGCGAAATAAGCCCAGTTTGGCCCTGTTCACTTTTGCTTAGCAGAGTCTGTATCTTCAAAACTAGACACTCTGCAGGCCTATAAGCTTGGCTGGGGGCAGAGAAGCAGAGTCTGAGCAGCTACAGGAAGGATGGAGGGGTTCAGACAAGGTTTTCCAACTCCGTGCCTAAATGTCACTTTCACAGCGAAATAAGCCCAGTTTGGCCCTGTTCACTTTTGCTTAGCAGAGTCTGTATCTTCAAAACTAGACACTCTGCAGGCCTATAAGCTTGGCTGGGGGCAGAGAAGCAGAGTCTGAGCAGCTACAGGAAGGATGGAGGGGTTCAGACAAGGTTTTCCAACTCCGTGCCTAAATGTCACTTTCACAGCGAAATAAGCCCAGTTTGGCCCTGTTCACTTTTGCTTAGCAGAGTCTGTATCTTCAAAACTAGACACTCTGCAGGCCTATAAGCTTGGCTGGGGGCAGAGAAGCAGAGTCTGAGCAGCTACAGGAAGGATGGAGGGGTTCAGACAAGGTTTTCCAACTCCGTGCCTAAATGTCACTTTCACAGCGAAATAAGCCCAGTTTGGCCCTGTTCACTTTTGCTTAGCAGAGTCTGTATCTTCAAAACTAGACACTCTGCAGGCCTATAAGCTTGGCTGGGGGCAGAGAAGCAGAGTCTGAGCAGCTACAGGAAGGATGGAGGGGTTCAGACAAGGTTTTCCAAGTCCGTGCCTAAATGTCACTTTCACAGCGAAATAAGCCCAGTTTGGCCCTGTTCACTTTTGCTTAGCAGAGTCTGTATCTTCAAAACTAGACACTCTGCAGGCCTATATCAGCCCAATATCAATATCAGCCCAATATCAATATCAGCCCAATATCAGCATCAGCCCAATATCAGCATCAGCCCAATATCAGCATCAGCCCAATATCAGCATCAGCCCAATATCAGCATCAGCCCAATATCAGCATCAGCCCAATATCAGCATCAGCCCAATATCAGCATCAGCCCAATATCAGCATCAGCCCAATATCAGCATCAGCCCAATATCAGCATCAGCCCAATATCAGCATCAGCCCAATATCAGCATCAGCCCAATATCAGCATCAGCCCAATATCAGCATCAGCCCAATATCAGCATCAGCCCAATATCAGCATCAGCCCAATATCAGCATCAGCCCAATATCAGCATCAGCCCAATATCAGCATCAGCCCAATATCAGCATCAGCCCAATATCAGCATCAGCCCAATATCAGCATCAGCCCAATATCAGCATCAGCCCAATATCAGCATCAGCCCAATATCAGCATCAGCCCAATATCAGCATCAGCCCAATATCAGCATCAGCCCAATATCAGCATCAGCCCAATATCAGCATCAGCCCAATATCAGCATCAGCCCAATATCAGCATCAGCCCAATATCAGCATCAGCCCAATATCAGCATCAGCCCAATATCAGCATCAGCCCAATATCAGCATCAGCCCAATATCAGCATCAGCCCAATATCAGCATCAGCCCAATATCAGCATCAGCCCAATATCAGCATCAGCCCAATATCAGCATCAGCCCAATATCAGCATCAGCCCAATATCAGCATCAGCCCAATATCAGCATCAGCCCAATATCAGCATCAGCCCAATATCAGCATCAGCCCAATATCAGCATCAGCCCAATATCAGCATCAGCCCAATATCAGCATCAGCCCAATATCAGCATCAGCCCAATATCAGCATCAGCCCAATATCAGCATCAGCCCAATATCAGCATCAGCCCAATATCAGCATCAGCCCTAGACACTCTGCAGGCCTATAAGCTTGGCTGGGGGCAGAGAAGCAGCCCAATATGATATAATATCAGCTGATGCTGATATTGGGCTGATGCTGATATTGGGCTGATGCTGATATTGGGCTGATGCTGATATTGGGCTGATGCTGATATTGGGCTGATGCTGATATTGGGCTGATGCTGATATTGGGCTGATGCTGATATTGGGCTGATGCTGATATTGGGCTGATGCTGATATTGGGCTGATGCTGATATTGGGCTGATGCTGATATTGGGCTGATGCTGATATTGGGCTGATGCTGATATTGGGCTGATGCTGATATTGGGCTGATGCTGATATTGGGCTGATGCTGATATTGGGCTGATGCTGATATTGGGCTGATGCTGATATTGGGCTGATGCTGATATTGGGCTGATGCTGATATTGGGCTGATGCTGATATTGGGCTGATGCTGATATTGGGCTGATGCTGATATTGGGCTGATGCTGATATTGGGCTGATGCTGATATTGGGCTGATGCTGATATTGGGCTGATGCTGATATTGGGCTGATGCTGATATTGGGCTGATGCTGATATTGGGCTGATGCTGATATTGGGCTGATGCTGATATTGGGCTGATGCTGATATTGGGCTGATGCTGATATTGGGCTGATGCTGATATTGGGCTGATGCTGATATTGGGCTGATGCTGATATTGGGCTGATGCTGATATTGGGCTGATGCTGATATTGGGCTGATGCTGATATTGGGCTGATGCTGATATTGGGCTGATGCTGATATTGGGCTGATGCTGATATTGGGCTGATGCTGATATTGGGCTGATGCTGATATTGGGCTGATGCTGATATTGGGCTGATGCTGATATTGGGCTGATGCTGATATTGGGCTGATGCTGATATTGGGCTGATGCTGATATTGGGCTGATGCTGATATTGGGCTGATGCTGATATTGGGCTGATGCTGATATTGGGCTGATGCTGATATTGGGCTGATGCTGATATTGGGCTGATGCTGATATTGGGCTGATGCTGATATTGGGCTGATGCTGATATTGGGCTGATGCTGATATTGGGCTGATGCTGATATTGGGCTGATGCTGATATTGGGCTGATGCTGATATTGGGCTGATATTGATATTGGGCTGATATAGGCCTGCAGAGTGTCTAGTTTTGAAGATACAGACTCTGCTAAGCAAAAGTGAACAGGGCCAAACTGGGCTTATTTCGCTGTGAAAGTGACATTTAGGCACGGACTTGGAAAACCTTGTCTGAACCCCTCCATCCTTCCTGTAGCTGCTCAGACTCTGCTTCTCTGCCCCCAGCCAAGCTTATAGGCCTGCAGAGTGTCTAGTTTTGAAGATACAGACTCTGCTAAGCAAAAGTGAACAGGGCCAAACTGGGCTTATTTCGCTGTGAAAGTGACATTTAGGCACGGAGTTGGAAAACCTTGTCTGAACCCCTCCATCCTTCCTGTAGCTGCTCAGACTCTGCTTCTCTGCCCCCAGCCAAGCTTATAGGCCTGCAGAGTGTCTAGTTTTGAAGATACAGACTCTGCTAAGCAAAAGTGAACAGGGCCAAACTGGGCTTATTTCGCTGTGAAAGTGACATTTAGGCACGGAGTTGGAAAACCTTGTCTGAACCCCTCCATCCTTCCTGTAGCTGCTCAGACTCTGCTTCTCTGCCCCCAGCCAAGCTTATAGGCCTGCAGAGTGTCTAGTTTTGAAGATACAGACTCTGCTAAGCAAAAGTGAACAGGGCCAAACTGGGCTTATTTCGCTGTGAAAGTGACATTTAGGCACGGAGTTGGAAAACCTTGTCTGAACCCCTCCATCCTTCCTGTAGCTGCTCAGACTCTGCTTCTCTGCCCCCAGCCAAGCTTATAGGCCTGCAGAGTGTCTAGTTTTGAAGATACAGACTCTGCTAAGCAAAAGTGAACAGGGCCAAACTGGGCTTATTTCGCTGTGAAAGTGACATTTAGGCACGGAGTTGGAAAACCTTGTCTGAACCCCTCCATCCTTCCTGTAGCTGCTCAGACTCTGCTTCTCTGCCCCCAGCCAAGCTTATAGGCCTGCAGAGTGTCTAGTTTTGAAGATACAGACTCTGCTAAGCAAAAGTGAACAGGGCCAAACTGGGCTTATTTCGCTGTGAAAGTGACATTTAGGCACGGAGTTGGAAAACCTTGTCTGAACCCCTCCATCCTTCCTGTAGCTGCTCAGACTCTGCTTCTCTGCCCCCAGCCAAGCTTATAGGCCTGCAGAGTGTCTAGTTTTGAAGATACAGACTCTGCTAAGCAAAAGTGAACAGGGCCAAACTGGGCTTATTTCGCTGTGAAAGTGACATTTAGGCACGGAGTTGGAAAACCTTGTCTGAACCCCTCCATCCTTCCTGTAGCTGCTCAGACTCTGCTTCTCTGCCCCCAGCCAAGCTTATAGGCCTGCAGAGTGTCTAGTTTTGAAGATACAGACTCTGCTAAGCAAAAGTGAACAGGGCCAAACTGGGCTTATTTCGCTGTGAAAGTGACATTTAGGCACGGAGTTGGAAAACCTTGTCTGAACCCCTCCATCCTTCCTGTAGCTGCTCAGACTCTGCTTCTCTGCCCCCAGCCAAGCTTATAGGCCTGCAGAGTGTCTAGTTTTGAAGATACAGACTCTGCTAAGCAAAAGTGAACAGGGCCAAACTGGGCTTATTTCGCTGTGAAAGTGACATTTAGGCACGGAGTTGGAAAACCTTGTCTGAACCCCTCCATCCTTCCTGTAGCTGCTCAGACTCTGCTTCTCTGCCCCCAGCCAAGCTTATAGGCCTGCAGAGTGTCTAGTTTTGAAGATACAGACTCTGCTAAGCAAAAGTGAACAGGGCCAAACTGGGCTTATTTCGCTGTGAAAGTGACATTTAGGCACGGAGTTGGAAAACCTTGTCTGAACCCCTCCATCCTTCCTGTAGCTGCTCAGACTCTGCTTCTCTGCCCCCAGCCAAGCTTATAGGCCTGCAGAGTGTCTAGTTTTGAAGATACAGACTCTGCTAAGCAAAAGTGAACAGGGCCAAACTGGGCTTATTTCGCTGTGAAAGTGACATTTAGGCACGGAGTTGGAAAACCTTGTCTGAACCCCTCCATCCTTCCTGTAGCTGCTCAGACTCTGCTTCTCTGCCCCCAGCCAAGCTTATAGGCCTGCAGAGTGTCTAGTTTTGAAGATACAGACTCTGCTAAGCAAAAGTGAACAGGGCCAAACTGGGCTTATTTCGCTGTGAAAGTGACATTTAGGCACGGAGTTGGAAAACCTTGTCTGAACCCCTCCATCCTTCCTGTAGCTGCTCAGACTCTGCTTCTCTGCCCCCAGCCAAGCTTATAGGCCTGCAGAGTGTCTAGTTTTGAAGATACAGACTCTGCTAAGCAAAAGTGAACAGGGCCAAACTGGGCTTATTTCGCTGTGAAAGTGACATTTAGGCACGGAGTTGGAAAACCTTGTCTGAACCCCTCCATCCTTCCTGTAGCTGCTCAGACTCTGCTTCTCTGCCCCCAGCCAAGCTTATAGGCCTGCAGAGTGTCTAGTTTTGAAGATACAGACTCTGCTAAGCAAAAGTGAACAGGGCCAAACTGGGCTTATTTCGCTGTGAAAGTGACATCGAAATTTCACAGCGAAGCCCAGTTTGGCCCTGTTCACTTTTGCTTAGCAGAGTCTGTATCTTCAAAACTAGACACTCTGCAGGCCTATAAGCTTGGCTGGGGGCAGAGAAGCAGAGTCTGAGCAGCTACAGGAAGGATGGAGGGGTTCAGACAAGGTTTTCCAACTCCGTGCCTAAATGTCACTTTCACAGCGAAATAAGCCCAGTTTGGCCCTGTTCACTTTTGCTTAGCAGAGTCTGTATCTTCAAAACTAGACACTCTGCAGGCCTATAAGCTTGGCTGGGGGCAGAGAAGCAGAGTCTGAGCAGCTACAGGAAGGATGGAGGGGTTCAGACAAGGTTTTCCAACTCCGTGCCTAAATGTCACTTTCACAGCGAAATAAGCCCAGTTTGGCCCTGTTCACTTTTGCTTAGCAGAGTCTGTATCTTCAAAACTAGACACTCTGCAGGCCTATAAGCTTGGCTGGGGGCAGAGAAGCAGAGTCTGAGCAGCTACAGGAAGGATGGAGGGGTTCAGACAAGGTTTTCCAACTCCGTGCCTAAATGTCACTTTCACAGCGAAATAAGCCCAGTTTGGCCCTGTTCACTTTTGCTTAGCAGAGTCTGTATCTTCAAAACTAGACACTCTGCAGGCCTATAAGCTTGGCTGGGGGCAGAGAAGCAGAGTCTGAGCAGCTACAGGAAGGATGGAGGGGTTCAGACAAGGTTTTCCAACTCCGTGCCTAAATGTCACTTTCACAGCGAAATAAGCCCAGTTTGGCCCTGTTCACTTTTGCTTAGCAGAGTCTGTATCTTCAAAACTAGACACTCTGCAGGCCTATAAGCTTGGCTGGGGGCAGAGAAGCAGAGTCTGAGCAGCTACAGGAAGGATGGAGGGGTTCAGACAAGGTTTTCCAACTCCGTGCCTAAATGTCACTTTCACAGCGAAATAAGCCCAGTTTGGCCCTGTTCACTTTTGCTTAGCAGAGTCTGTATCTTCAAAACTAGACACTCTGCAGGCCTATAAGCTTGGCTGGGGGCAGAGAAGCAGAGTCTGAGCAGCTACAGGAAGGATGGAGGGGTTCAGACAAGGTTTTCCAACTCCGTGCCTAAATGTCACTTTCACAGCGAAATAAGCCCAGTTTGGCCCTGTTCACTTTTGCTTAGCAGAGTCTGTATCTTCAAAACTAGACACTCTGCAGGCCTATAAGCTTGGCTGGGGGCAGAGAAGCAGAGTCTGAGCAGCTACAGGAAGGATGGAGGGGTTCAGACAAGGTTTTCCAACTCCGTGCCTAAATGTCACTTTCACAGCGAAATAAGCCCAGTTTGGCCCTGTTCACTTTTGCTTAGCAGAGTCTGTATCTTCAAAACTAGACACTCTGCAGGCCTATAAGCTTGGCTGGGGGCAGAGAAGCAGAGTCTGAGCAGCTACAGGAAGGATGGAGGGGTTCAGACAAGGTTTTCCAACTCCGTGCCTAAATGTCACTTTCACAGCGAAATAAGCCCAGTTTGGCCCTGTTCACTTTTGCTTAGCAGAGTCTGTATCTTCAAAACTAGACACTCTGCAGGCCTATAAGCTTGGCTGGGGGCAGAGAAGCAGAGTCTGAGCAGCTACAGGAAGGATGGAGGGGTTCAGACAAGGTTTTCCAACTCCGTGCCTAAATGTCACTTTCACAGCGAAATAAGCCCAGTTTGGCCCTGTTCACTTTTGCTTAGCAGAGTCTGTATCTTCAAAACTAGACACTCTGCAGGCCTATAAGCTTGGCTGGGGGCAGAGAAGCAGAGTCTGAGCAGCTACAGGAAGGATGGAGGGGTTCAGACAAGGTTTTCCAACTCCGTGCCTAAATGTCACTTTCACAGCGAAATAAGCCCAGTTTGGCCCTGTTCACTTTTGCTTAGCAGAGTCTGTATCTTCAAAACTAGACACTCTGCAGGCCTATAAGCTTGGCTGGGGGCAGAGAAGCAGAGTCTGAGCAGCTACAGGAAGGATGGAGGGGTTCAGACAAGGTTTTCCAACTCCGTGCCTAAATGTCACTTTCACAGCGAAATAAGCCCAGTTTGGCCCTGTTCACTTTTGCTTAGCAGAGTCTGTATCTTCAAAACTAGACACTCTGCAGGCCTATAAGCTTGGCTGGGGGCAGAGAAGCAGAGTCTGAGCAGCTACAGGAAGGATGGAGGGGTTCAGACAAGGTTTTCCAACTCCGTGCCTAAATGTCACTTTCACAGCGAAATAAGCCCAGTTTGGCCCTGTTCACTTTTGCTTAGCAGAGTCTATATCTTCAAAACTAGACACTCTGCAGGCCTATAAGCTTGTGTGGTGAATTATGAATCAATAATTCTTACAATATCTCATGTTCGTGGGCCTAGCATATGGGTGATCCTGTTATTTAATTCTTACAATATCTCATGTTCGTGGGCCTAGCATATGGGTGATCCTGTTATTCAGTAAGTATAGTTAATTGCCCTAGTCAATTCGTCTGCAGGCAGCTGTCTTTGATATTCAAGAACGGGGGTGTCGATGTGGCGCCTGTTTATACTATAGTCTGAGATCCTGGTTCACACCTAGGGCCATCAAATGCTAAACATGGGTTCAAAGTGGCCACTCAACAAATGGCTGATCAATGCGTAAGCTGGGGTTGACTTCAGGGGAACAGTGAACACGCCTCTATTCTCACCTCTTGTCTGTGGAAATGTACTTAAGCCGTTAGATTTCTATTGTCATTCAGTCAGTTCTGTCCGAGGCCGAAGGGCTGAGGAGCCTATGCCATGCTATGCTTTGCTGTGTACTCCGAAATAAAACATCAAGGAACATCTACTCTGCTGTCTGCCGTGTCTTACAATTATCTCAATGCTCTCCCGTTTTGGTTAAGTTTGTATGGTCTCGTGTCCAAAATACACGACATGTGGTGCCGACCCGGTCGTGTTGATGCATTTTTGCGTCAGGCGAAGGGAACGACATGTGGTGCCTAGAAACCGGTGTCTATGGTGCGTTCCAGCGCCAGACAGGAAGAATCGGCGGCTTTTTATTCAGTCTAATCAGCGAGTTTTTGTGAGAGACGGCGACGACGGGTTCCAGCGGAACGAGGGCGAGGTTGACGACGGACCGCCGCGATGGGGGGTGTTGCGCTACGGGGACATGCATCGCCGGGGCCAGCCGCTGGACGGGTGGACAGCGGTGCATTCGGCGAAGCGGACAGCCACACGGGAGGGGCCTTTGATCATCACCTCTACGCGGGGGACGGCGAGCAGAGGAGCGATGCAGCGCAGCACGGCACGGGGACACCAGCGTTCCAGGGGGGAGGGGGGTTCGCTCATCCCGACGGGGAGAGGCGGCCACTCGACGCTTGGCGCGGCGGTTTCCACTTTCGAGGGTTCGTTTCGGAATGGACAGGAGGACGGTGTCGGACAGCGGCCGTGTAGTATGCGGTGTGCTGATCACACGTTGCACGCACGACACGTGCCGAAGAAGGACACATCTCCGTGGCGGCGACGGTTTCCACTTTCCATGGCCGACTGACGACGCAAGCTGAGGGCCTTCACGGACCTGAGCAGGGGTCTGTGATGAAGTTACGTTGCGGCCTTTTTCTCTTCGTGTTCCCATCTCTGTTGTTTCAGAGCTGGGAGGGGGGGAGAGATGATGAGATGATGAGAGTTTGCTTCGAGAACTTTCAGCGAAAACAGAGCGGTGAACATTTTCTCAACTTGGTCCATGCAGCTGAGCGAACTTTGAGGTAACGGAATGCAGCAAACAGAAGAATTTCCTTTGTTCATATGAGGGAGACGGACATTCCTTCTTTCTGATTACAATTGTGCGTCACGTTCGTTTGTACTAATCATTTATGTTTAAATTACAGGGCAATTGGCAGTCGTTGAGTGCCGACAGTGTTAAAAGTCAGGATAGTGATTCAATTACAGGGTAATTAATTGGTAGTCGTGTAGTACCGACAGTGTTGAAAGGAGGGTTTAATTTGACTCTTTTGTGGTTTTCTAGGGCTTAAAATGTGATTTAAATTACGGGATGGGAGTTATTAGTGAGGGGTTAAATTTCTGTTGGCTTCTGTTCTGGGATATAACGTGTTCTTCCTTTTTCTTATTTTTCATGTGAATTCCAAAGAGAGTTCATGTGATTTGGTGTGTTATTGGTCCTGTGAATCTCCAAGAGAGGTTTATGTGATTTGGTGTGTTATGGTCAGGATAAGTCTAAGACTTATTTTGATTTCGGTCCTGTGAAAACTCCAAAGAGAGAGTTTCATGTGATCTGGTGCTTATAAACATGTTATCCTAGATTTGAGTAACAACAGGGAAATTATCCTCCTAATGTTCTGTGACATTTTTAGCCATAAGAGTTTGAAATAACGCAAAGAGAATTCTGATCCGATCCATCCACTGATACGAAATTGTGTTTAACTTACTGTAATGGAAACCATTTATGAATTATCCACTGATACGAAATTGTATTTGTACTTACTGTAAATGAAATCATTTATGTCAAGTTGTGTAATCTTGAATGTTTGTGTTTGAAAACTATGTTGGGGAAATCTGTTATTCTGGTGTCTTGAGTATTGTTAAGCTGAGGATCAAGGGGGGTGGTAACTGGTAAGATAATTATGGTTTCATATTTCATAGTGACAGACTGAGTCTGTCAAAGGGGGAATGTGGTGAATTATGAATCAATAATTCTTACAATATCTCATGTTCGTGGGCCTAGCATATGGGTGATCCTGTTATTTAATTCTTACAATATCTCATGTTCGTGGGCCTAGCATATGGGTGATCCTGTTATTCAGTAAGTATAGTTAATTGCCCTAGTCAATTCGTCTGCAGGCAGCTGTCTTTGATATTCAAGAACGGGGGTGTCGATGTGGCGCCTGTTTATACTATAGTCTGAGATCCTGGTTCACACCTAGGGCCATCAAATGCTAAACATGGGTTCAAAGTGGCCACTCAACAAATGGCTGATCAATGCGTAAGCTGGGGTTGACTTCAGGGGAACAGTGAACACGCCTCTATTCTCACCTCTTGTCTGTGGAAATGTACTTAAGCCGTTAGATTTCTATTGTCATTCAGTCAGTTCTGTCCGAGGCCGAAGGGCTGAGGAGCCTATGCCATGCTATGCTTTGCTGTGTACTCCGAAATAAAACATCAAGGAACATCTACTCTGCTGTCTGCCGTGTCTTACAATTATCTCAATGCTCTCCCGTTTTGGTTAAGTTTGTATGGTCTCGTGTCCAAAATACACGACACTTGGCTGGGGGCAGAGAAGCAGAGTCTGAGCAGCTACAGGAAGGATGGAGGGGTTCAGACAAGGTTTTCCAACTCCGTGCCTAAATGTCACTTTCACAGCGAAATAAGCCCAGTTTGGCCCTGTTCACTTTTGCTTAGCAGAGTCTGTATCTTCAAAACTAGACACTCTGCAGGCCTATAAGCTTGGCTGGGGGCAGAGAAGCAGAGTCTGAGCAGCTACAGGAAGGATGGAGGGGTTCAGACAAGGTTTTCCAACTCCGTGCCTAAATGTCACTTTCACAGCGAAATAAGCCCAGTTTGGCCCTGTTCACTTTTGCTTAGCAGAGTCTGTATCTTCAAAACTAGACACTCTGCAGGCCTATAAGCTTGGCTGGGGGCAGAGAAGCAGAGTCTGAGCAGCTACAGGAAGGATGGAGGGGTTCAGACAAGGTTTTCCAACTCCGTGCCTAAATGTCACTTTCACAGCGAAATAAGCCCAGTTTGGCCCTGTTCACTTTTGCTTAGCAGAGTCTGTATCTTCAAAACTAGACACTCTGCAGGCCTATAAGCTTGGCTGGGGGCAGAGAAGCAGAGTCTGAGCAGCTACAGGAAGGATGGAGGGGTTCAGACAAGGTTTTCCAACTCCGTGCCTAAATGTCACTTTCACAGCGAAATAAGCCCAGTTTGGCCCTGTTCACTTTTGCTTAGCAGAGTCTGTATCTTCAAAACTAGACACTCTGCAGGCCTATAAGCTTGGCTGGGGGCAGAGAAGCAGAGTCTGAGCAGCTACAGGAAGGATGGAGGGGTTCAGACAAGGTTTTCCAACTCCGTGCCTAAATGTCACTTTCACAGCGAAATAAGCCCAGTTTGGCCCTGTTCACTTTTGCTTAGCAGAGTCTGTATCTTCAAAACTAGACACTCTGCAGGCCTATAAGCTTGGCTGGGGGCAGAGAAGCAGAGTCTGAGCAGCTACAGGAAGGATGGAGGGGTTCAGACAAGGTTTTCCAACTCCGTGCCTAAATGTCACTTTCACAGCGAAATAAGCCCAGTTTGGCCCTGTTCACTTTTGCTTAGCAGAGTCTGTATCTTCAAAACTAGACACTCTGCAGGCCTATAAGCTTGGCTGGGGGCAGAGAAGCAGAGTCTGAGCAGCTACAGGAAGGATGGAGGGGTTCAGACAAGGTTTTCCAACTCCGTGCCTAAATGTCACTTTCACAGCGAAATAAGCCCAGTTTGGCCCTGTTCACTTTTGCTTAGCAGAGTCTGTATCTTCAAAACTAGACACTCTGCAGGCCTATAAGCTTGGCTGGGGGCAGAGAAGCAGAGTCTGAGCAGCTACAGGAAGGATGGAGGGGTTCAGACAAGGTTTTCCAACTCCGTGCCTAAATGTCACTTTCACAGCGAAATAAGCCCAGTTTGGCCCTGTTCACTTTTGCTTAGCAGAGTCTGTATCTTCAAAACTAGACACTCTGCAGGCCTATAAGCTTGGCTGGGGGCAGAGAAGCAGAGTCTGAGCAGCTACAGGAAGGATGGAGGGGTTCAGACAAGGTTTTCCAACTCCGTGCCTAAATGTCACTTTCACAGCGAAATAAGCCCAGTTTGGCCCTGTTCACTTTTGCTTAGCAGAGTCTGTATCTTCAAAACTAGACACTCTGCAGGCCTATAAGCTTGGCTGGGGGCAGAGAAGCAGAGTCTGAGCAGCTACAGGAAGGATGGAGGGGTTCAGACAAGGTTTTCCAACTCCGTGCCTAAATGTCACTTTCACAGCGAAATAAGCCCAGTTTGGCCCTGTTCACTTTTGCTTAGCAGAGTCTGTATCTTCAAAACTAGACACTCTGCAGGCCTATAAGCTTGGCTGGGGGCAGAGAAGCAGAGTCTGAGCAGCTACAGGAAGGATGGAGGGGTTCAGACAAGGTTTTCCAACTCCGTGCCTAAATGTCACTTTCACAGCGAAATAAGCCCAGTTTGGCCCTGTTCACTTTTGCTTAGCAGAGTCTGTATCTTCAAAACTAGACACTCTGCAGGCCTATAAGCTTGGCTGGGGGCAGAGAAGCAGAGTCTGAGCAGCTACAGGAAGGATGGAGGGGTTCAGACAAGGTTTTCCAACTCCGTGCCTAAATGTCACTTTCACAGCGAAATAAGCCCAGTTTGGCCCTGTTCACTTTTGCTTAGCAGAGTCTGTATCTTCAAAACTAGACACTCTGCAGGCCTATAAGCTTGGCTGGGGGCAGAGAAGCAGAGTCTGAGCAGCTACAGGAAGGATGGAGGGGTTCAGACAAGGTTTTCCAACTCCGTGCCTAAATGTCACTTTCACAGCGAAATAAGCCCAGTTTGGCCCTGTTCACTTTTGCTTAGCAGAGTCTGTATCTTCAAAACTAGACACTCTGCAGGCCTATAAGCTTGGCTGGGGGCAGAGAAGCAGAGTCTGAGCAGCTACAGGAAGGATGGAGGGGTTCAGACAAGGTTTTCCAAGTCCGTGCCTAAATGTCACTTTCACAGCGAAATAAGCCCAGTTTGGCCCTGTTCACTTTTGCTTAGCAGAGTCTGTATCTTCAAAACTAGACACTCTGCAGGCCTATATCAGCCCAATATCAATATCAGCCCAATATCAATATCAGCCCAATATCAGCATCAGCCCAATATCAGCATCAGCCCAATATCAGCATCAGCCCAATATCAGCATCAGCCCAATATCAGCATCAGCCCAATATCAGCATCAGCCCAATATCAGCATCAGCCCAATATCAGCATCAGCCCAATATCAGCATCAGCCCAATATCAGCATCAGCCCAATATCAGCATCAGCCCAATATCAGCATCAGCCCAATATCAGCATCAGCCCAATATCAGCATCAGCCCAATATCAGCATCAGCCCAATATCAGCATCAGCCCAATATCAGCATCAGCCCAATATCAGCATCAGCCCAATATCAGCATCAGCCCAATATCAGCATCAGCCCAATATCAGCATCAGCCCAATATCAGCATCAGCCCAATATCAGCATCAGCCCAATATCAGCATCAGCCCAATATCAGCATCAGCCCAATATCAGCATCAGCCCAATATCAGCATCAGCCCAATATCAGCATCAGCCCAATATCAGCATCAGCCCAATATCAGCATCAGCCCAATATCAGCATCAGCCCAATATCAGCATCAGCCCAATATCAGCATCAGCCCAATATCAGCATCAGCCCAATATCAGCATCAGCCCAATATCAGCATCAGCCCAATATCAGCATCAGCCCAATATCAGCATCAGCCCAATATCAGCATCAGCCCAATATCAGCATCAGCCCAATATCAGCATCAGCCCAATATCAGCATCAGCCCAATATCAGCATCAGCCCAATATCAGCATCAGCCCAATATCAGCATCAGCCCAATATCAGCATCAGCCCAATATCAGCATCAGCCCAATATCAGCATCAGCCCAATATCAGCATCAGCCCAATATCAGCATCAGCCCAATATCAGCATCAGCCCAATATCAGCATCAGCCCAATATCAGCATCAGCCCAATATCAGCATCAGCCCAATATCAGCATCAGCCCAATATCAGCATCAGCCCAATATCAGCATCAGCCCAATATCAGCATCAGCCCAATATCAGCATCAGCCCAATATCAGCATCAGCCCAATATCAGCATCAGCCCAATATCAGCATCAGCCCAATATCAGCATCAGCCCAATATCAGCATCAGCCCAATATCAGCATCAGCCCAATATCAGCATCAGCCCAATATCAGCATCAGCCCAATATCAGCATCAGCCCAATATCAGCATCAGCCCAATATCAGCATCAGCCCTAGACACTCTGCAGGCCTATAAGCTTGGCTGGGGGCAGAGAAGCAGCCCAATATGATATAATATCAGCTGATGCTGATATTGGGCTGATGCTGATATTGGGCTGATGCTGATATTGGGCTGATGCTGATATTGGGCTGATGCTGATATTGGGCTGATGCTGATATTGGGCTGATGCTGATATTGGGCTGATGCTGATATTGGGCTGATGCTGATATTGGGCTGATGCTGATATTGGGCTGATGCTGATATTGGGCTGATGCTGATATTGGGCTGATGCTGATATTGGGCTGATGCTGATATTGGGCTGATGCTGATATTGGGCTGATGCTGATATTGGGCTGATGCTGATATTGGGCTGATGCTGATATTGGGCTGATGCTGATATTGGGCTGATGCTGATATTGGGCTGATGCTGATATTGGGCTGATGCTGATATTGGGCTGATGCTGATATTGGGCTGATGCTGATATTGGGCTGATGCTGATATTGGGCTGATGCTGATATTGGGCTGATGCTGATATTGGGCTGATGCTGATATTGGGCTGATGCTGATATTGGGCTGATGCTGATATTGGGCTGATGCTGATATTGGGCTGATGCTGATATTGGGCTGATGCTGATATTGGGCTGATGCTGATATTGGGCTGATGCTGATATTGGGCTGATGCTGATATTGGGCTGATGCTGATATTGGGCTGATGCTGATATTGGGCTGATGCTGATATTGGGCTGATGCTGATATTGGGCTGATGCTGATATTGGGCTGATGCTGATATTGGGCTGATGCTGATATTGGGCTGATGCTGATATTGGGCTGATGCTGATATTGGGCTGATGCTGATATTGGGCTGATGCTGATATTGGGCTGATGCTGATATTGGGCTGATGCTGATATTGGGCTGATGCTGATATTGGGCTGATGCTGATATTGGGCTGATGCTGATATTGGGCTGATGCTGATATTGGGCTGATGCTGATATTGGGCTGATGCTGATATTGGGCTGATGCTGATATTGGGCTGATGCTGATATTGGGCTGATGCTGATATTGGGCTGATGCTGATATTGGGCTGATGCTGATATTGGGCTGATGCTGATATTGGGCTGATGCTGATATTGGGCTGATGCTGATATTGGGCTGATGCTGATATTGGGCTGATGCTGATATTGGGCTGATGCTGATATTGGGCTGATGCTGATATTGGGCTGATGCTGATATTGGGCTGATGCTGATATTGGGCTGATATTGATATTGGGCTGATATAGGCCTGCAGAGTGTCTAGTTTTGAAGATACAGACTCTGCTAAGCAAAAGTGAACAGGGCCAAACTGGGCTTATTTCGCTGTGAAAGTGACATTTAGGCACGGACTTGGAAAACCTTGTCTGAACCCCTCCATCCTTCCTGTAGCTGCTCAGACTCTGCTTCTCTGCCCCCAGCCAAGCTTATAGGCCTGCAGAGTGTCTAGTTTTGAAGATACAGACTCTGCTAAGCAAAAGTGAACAGGGCCAAACTGGGCTTATTTCGCTGTGAAAGTGACATTTAGGCACGGAGTTGGAAAACCTTGTCTGAACCCCTCCATCCTTCCTGTAGCTGCTCAGACTCTGCTTCTCTGCCCCCAGCCAAGCTTATAGGCCTGCAGAGTGTCTAGTTTTGAAGATACAGACTCTGCTAAGCAAAAGTGAACAGGGCCAAACTGGGCTTATTTCGCTGTGAAAGTGACATTTAGGCACGGAGTTGGAAAACCTTGTCTGAACCCCTCCATCCTTCCTGTAGCTGCTCAGACTCTGCTTCTCTGCCCCCAGCCAAGCTTATAGGCCTGCAGAGTGTCTAGTTTTGAAGATACAGACTCTGCTAAGCAAAAGTGAACAGGGCCAAACTGGGCTTATTTCGCTGTGAAAGTGACATTTAGGCACGGAGTTGGAAAACCTTGTCTGAACCCCTCCATCCTTCCTGTAGCTGCTCAGACTCTGCTTCTCTGCCCCCAGCCAAGCTTATAGGCCTGCAGAGTGTCTAGTTTTGAAGATACAGACTCTGCTAAGCAAAAGTGAACAGGGCCAAACTGGGCTTATTTCGCTGTGAAAGTGACATTTAGGCACGGAGTTGGAAAACCTTGTCTGAACCCCTCCATCCTTCCTGTAGCTGCTCAGACTCTGCTTCTCTGCCCCCAGCCAAGCTTATAGGCCTGCAGAGTGTCTAGTTTTGAAGATACAGACTCTGCTAAGCAAAAGTGAACAGGGCCAAACTGGGCTTATTTCGCTGTGAAAGTGACATTTAGGCACGGAGTTGGAAAACCTTGTCTGAACCCCTCCATCCTTCCTGTAGCTGCTCAGACTCTGCTTCTCTGCCCCCAGCCAAGCTTATAGGCCTGCAGAGTGTCTAGTTTTGAAGATACAGACTCTGCTAAGCAAAAGTGAACAGGGCCAAACTGGGCTTATTTCGCTGTGAAAGTGACATTTAGGCACGGAGTTGGAAAACCTTGTCTGAACCCCTCCATCCTTCCTGTAGCTGCTCAGACTCTGCTTCTCTGCCCCCAGCCAAGCTTATAGGCCTGCAGAGTGTCTAGTTTTGAAGATACAGACTCTGCTAAGCAAAAGTGAACAGGGCCAAACTGGGCTTATTTCGCTGTGAAAGTGACATTTAGGCACGGAGTTGGAAAACCTTGTCTGAACCCCTCCATCCTTCCTGTAGCTGCTCAGACTCTGCTTCTCTGCCCCCAGCCAAGCTTATAGGCCTGCAGAGTGTCTAGTTTTGAAGATACAGACTCTGCTAAGCAAAAGTGAACAGGGCCAAACTGGGCTTATTTCGCTGTGAAAGTGACATTTAGGCACGGAGTTGGAAAACCTTGTCTGAACCCCTCCATCCTTCCTGTAGCTGCTCAGACTCTGCTTCTCTGCCCCCAGCCAAGCTTATAGGCCTGCAGAGTGTCTAGTTTTGAAGATACAGACTCTGCTAAGCAAAAGTGAACAGGGCCAAACTGGGCTTATTTCGCTGTGAAAGTGACATTTAGGCACGGAGTTGGAAAACCTTGTCTGAACCCCTCCATCCTTCCTGTAGCTGCTCAGACTCTGCTTCTCTGCCCCCAGCCAAGCTTATAGGCCTGCAGAGTGTCTAGTTTTGAAGATACAGACTCTGCTAAGCAAAAGTGAACAGGGCCAAACTGGGCTTATTTCGCTGTGAAAGTGACATTTAGGCACGGAGTTGGAAAACCTTGTCTGAACCCCTCCATCCTTCCTGTAGCTGCTCAGACTCTGCTTCTCTGCCCCCAGCCAAGCTTATAGGCCTGCAGAGTGTCTAGTTTTGAAGATACAGACTCTGCTAAGCAAAAGTGAACAGGGCCAAACTGGGCTTATTTCGCTGTGAAAGTGACATTTAGGCACGGAGTTGGAAAACCTTGTCTGAACCCCTCCATCCTTCCTGTAGCTGCTCAGACTCTGCTTCTCTGCCCCCAGCCAAGCTTATAGGCCTGCAGAGTGTCTAGTTTTGAAGATACAGACTCTGCTAAGCAAAAGTGAACAGGGCCAAACTGGGCTTATTTCGCTGTGAAAGTGACATCGAAATTTCACAGCGAAGCCCAGTTTGGCCCTGTTCACTTTTGCTTAGCAGAGTCTGTATCTTCAAAACTAGACACTCTGCAGGCCTATAAGCTTGGCTGGGGGCAGAGAAGCAGAGTCTGAGCAGCTACAGGAAGGATGGAGGGGTTCAGACAAGGTTTTCCAACTCCGTGCCTAAATGTCACTTTCACAGCGAAATAAGCCCAGTTTGGCCCTGTTCACTTTTGCTTAGCAGAGTCTGTATCTTCAAAACTAGACACTCTGCAGGCCTATAAGCTTGGCTGGGGGCAGAGAAGCAGAGTCTGAGCAGCTACAGGAAGGATGGAGGGGTTCAGACAAGGTTTTCCAACTCCGTGCCTAAATGTCACTTTCACAGCGAAATAAGCCCAGTTTGGCCCTGTTCACTTTTGCTTAGCAGAGTCTGTATCTTCAAAACTAGACACTCTGCAGGCCTATAAGCTTGGCTGGGGGCAGAGAAGCAGAGTCTGAGCAGCTACAGGAAGGATGGAGGGGTTCAGACAAGGTTTTCCAACTCCGTGCCTAAATGTCACTTTCACAGCGAAATAAGCCCAGTTTGGCCCTGTTCACTTTTGCTTAGCAGAGTCTGTATCTTCAAAACTAGACACTCTGCAGGCCTATAAGCTTGGCTGGGGGCAGAGAAGCAGAGTCTGAGCAGCTACAGGAAGGATGGAGGGGTTCAGACAAGGTTTTCCAACTCCGTGCCTAAATGTCACTTTCACAGCGAAATAAGCCCAGTTTGGCCCTGTTCACTTTTGCTTAGCAGAGTCTGTATCTTCAAAACTAGACACTCTGCAGGCCTATAAGCTTGGCTGGGGGCAGAGAAGCAGAGTCTGAGCAGCTACAGGAAGGATGGAGGGGTTCAGACAAGGTTTTCCAACTCCGTGCCTAAATGTCACTTTCACAGCGAAATAAGCCCAGTTTGGCCCTGTTCACTTTTGCTTAGCAGAGTCTGTATCTTCAAAACTAGACACTCTGCAGGCCTATAAGCTTGGCTGGGGGCAGAGAAGCAGAGTCTGAGCAGCTACAGGAAGGATGGAGGGGTTCAGACAAGGTTTTCCAACTCCGTGCCTAAATGTCACTTTCACAGCGAAATAAGCCCAGTTTGGCCCTGTTCACTTTTGCTTAGCAGAGTCTGTATCTTCAAAACTAGACACTCTGCAGGCCTATAAGCTTGGCTGGGGGCAGAGAAGCAGAGTCTGAGCAGCTACAGGAAGGATGGAGGGGTTCAGACAAGGTTTTCCAACTCCGTGCCTAAATGTCACTTTCACAGCGAAATAAGCCCAGTTTGGCCCTGTTCACTTTTGCTTAGCAGAGTCTGTATCTTCAAAACTAGACACTCTGCAGGCCTATAAGCTTGGCTGGGGGCAGAGAAGCAGAGTCTGAGCAGCTACAGGAAGGATGGAGGGGTTCAGACAAGGTTTTCCAACTCCGTGCCTAAATGTCACTTTCACAGCGAAATAAGCCCAGTTTGGCCCTGTTCACTTTTGCTTAGCAGAGTCTGTATCTTCAAAACTAGACACTCTGCAGGCCTATAAGCTTGGCTGGGGGCAGAGAAGCAGAGTCTGAGCAGCTACAGGAAGGATGGAGGGGTTCAGACAAGGTTTTCCAACTCCGTGCCTAAATGTCACTTTCACAGCGAAATAAGCCCAGTTTGGCCCTGTTCACTTTTGCTTAGCAGAGTCTGTATCTTCAAAACTAGACACTCTGCAGGCCTATAAGCTTGGCTGGGGGCAGAGAAGCAGAGTCTGAGCAGCTACAGGAAGGATGGAGGGGTTCAGACAAGGTTTTCCAACTCCGTGCCTAAATGTCACTTTCACAGCGAAATAAGCCCAGTTTGGCCCTGTTCACTTTTGCTTAGCAGAGTCTGTATCTTCAAAACTAGACACTCTGCAGGCCTATAAGCTTGGCTGGGGGCAGAGAAGCAGAGTCTGAGCAGCTACAGGAAGGATGGAGGGGTTCAGACAAGGTTTTCCAACTCCGTGCCTAAATGTCACTTTCACAGCGAAATAAGCCCAGTTTGGCCCTGTTCACTTTTGCTTAGCAGAGTCTGTATCTTCAAAACTAGACACTCTGCAGGCCTATAAGCTTGGCTGGGGGCAGAGAAGCAGAGTCTGAGCAGCTACAGGAAGGATGGAGGGGTTCAGACAAGGTTTTCCAACTCCGTGCCTAAATGTCACTTTCACAGCGAAATAAGCCCAGTTTGGCCCTGTTCACTTTTGCTTAGCAGAGTCTGTATCTTCAAAACTAGACACTCTGCAGGCCTATAAGCTTGGCTGGGGGCAGAGAAGCAGAGTCTGAGCAGCTACAGGAAGGATGGAGGGGTTCAGACAAGGTTTTCCAACTCCGTGCCTAAATGTCACTTTCACAGCGAAATAAGCCCAGTTTGGCCCTGTTCACTTTTGCTTAGCAGAGTCTGTATCTTCAAAACTAGACACTCTGCAGGCCTATAAGCTTGGCTGGGGGCAGAGAAGCAGAGTCTGAGCAGCTACAGGAAGGATGGAGGGGTTCAGACAAGGTTTTCCAACTCCGTGCCTAAATGTCACTTTCACAGCGAAATAAGCCCAGTTTGGCCCTGTTCACTTTTGCTTAGCAGAGTCTGTATCTTCAAAACTAGACACTCTGCAGGCCTATAAGCTTGGCTGGGGGCAGAGAAGCAGAGTCTGAGCAGCTACAGGAAGGATGGAGGGGTTCAGACAAGGTTTTCCAACTCCGTGCCTAAATGTCACTTTCACAGCGAAATAAGCCCAGTTTGGCCCTGTTCACTTTTGCTTAGCAGAGTCTGTATCTTCAAAACTAGACACTCTGCAGGCCTATAAGCTTGGCTGGGGGCAGAGAAGCAGAGTCTGAGCAGCTACAGGAAGGATGGAGGGGTTCAGACAAGGTTTTCCAAGTCCGTGCCTAAATGTCACTTTCACAGCGAAATAAGCCCAGTTTGGCCCTGTTCACTTTTGCTTAGCAGAGTCTGTATCTTCAAAACTAGACACTCTGCAGGCCTATATCAGCCCAATATCAATATCAGCCCAATATCAATATCAGCCCAATATCAGCATCAGCCCAATATCAGCATCAGCCCAATATCAGCATCAGCCCAATATCAGCATCAGCCCAATATCAGCATCAGCCCAATATCAGCATCAGCCCAATATCAGCATCAGCCCAATATCAGCATCAGCCCAATATCAGCATCAGCCCAATATCAGCATCAGCCCAATATCAGCATCAGCCCAATATCAGCATCAGCCCAATATCAGCATCAGCCCAATATCAGCATCAGCCCAATATCAGCATCAGCCCAATATCAGCATCAGCCCAATATCAGCATCAGCCCAATATCAGCATCAGCCCAATATCAGCATCAGCCCAATATCAGCATCAGCCCAATATCAGCATCAGCCCAATATCAGCATCAGCCCAATATCAGCATCAGCCCAATATCAGCATCAGCCCAATATCAGCATCAGCCCAATATCAGCATCAGCCCAATATCAGCATCAGCCCAATATCAGCATCAGCCCAATATCAGCATCAGCCCAATATCAGCATCAGCCCAATATCAGCATCAGCCCAATATCAGCATCAGCCCAATATCAGCATCAGCCCAATATCAGCATCAGCCCAATATCAGCATCAGCCCAATATCAGCATCAGCCCAATATCAGCATCAGCCCAATATCAGCATCAGCCCAATATCAGCATCAGCCCAATATCAGCATCAGCCCAATATCAGCATCAGCCCAATATCAGCATCAGCCCAATATCAGCATCAGCCCAATATCAGCATCAGCCCAATATCAGCATCAGCCCAATATCAGCATCAGCCCAATATCAGCATCAGCCCAATATCAGCATCAGCCCAATATCAGCATCAGCCCAATATCAGCATCAGCCCAATATCAGCATCAGCCCAATATCAGCATCAGCCCAATATCAGCATCAGCCCAATATCAGCATCAGCCCAATATCAGCATCAGCCCAATATCAGCATCAGCCCAATATCAGCATCAGCCCAATATCAGCATCAGCCCAATATCAGCATCAGCCCAATATCAGCATCAGCCCAATATCAGCATCAGCCCAATATCAGCATCAGCCCAATATCAGCATCAGCCCAATATCAGCATCAGCCCAATATCAGCATCAGCCCAATATCAGCATCAGCCCAATATCAGCATCAGCCCAATATCAGCATCAGCCCAATATCAGCATCAGCCCAATATCAGCATCAGCCCAATATCAGCATCAGCCCAATATCAGCATCAGCCCAATATCAGCATCAGCCCAATATCAGCATCAGCCCAATATCAGCATCAGCCCAATATCAGCATCAGCCCAATATCAGCATCAGCCCAATATCAGCATCAGCCCAATATCAGCATCAGCCCAATATCAGCATCAGCCCAATATCAGCATCAGCCCAATATCAGCATCAGCCCAATATCAGCATCAGCTGATATTATATCATATTGGGCTGCTTCTCTGCCCCCAGCCAAGCTTATAGGCCTGCAGAGTGTCTAGGGCTGATGCTGATATTGGGCTGATGCTGATATTGGGCTGATGCTGATATTGGGCTGATGCTGATATTGGGCTGATGCTGATATTGGGCTGATGCTGATATTGGGCTGATGCTGATATTGGGCTGATATTGGGCTGATGCTGATATTGGGCTGATGCTGATATTGGGCTGATGCTGATATTGGGCTGATGCTGATATTGGGCTGATGCTGATATTGGGCTGATGCTGATATTGGGCTGATGCTGATATTGGGCTGATGCTGATATTGGGCTGATGCTGATATTGGGCTGATGCTGATATTGGGCTGATGCTGATATTGGGCTGATGCTGATATTGGGCTGATGCTGATATTGGGCTGATGCTGATATTGGGCTGATGCTGATATTGGGCTGATGCTGATATTGGGCTGATGCTGATATTGGGCTGATGCTGATATTGGGCTGATGCTGATATTGGGCTGATGCTGATATTGGGCTGATGCTGATATTGGGCTGATGCTGATATTGGGCTGATGCTGATATTGGGCTGATGCTGATATTGGGCTGATGCTGATATTGGGCTGATGCTGATATTGGGCTGATGCTGATATTGGGCTGATGCTGATATTGGGCTGATGCTGATATTGGGCTGATGCTGATATTGGGCTGATGCTGATATTGGGCTGATGCTGATATTGGGCTGATGCTGATATTGGGCTGATGCTGATATTGGGCTGATGCTGATATTGGGCTGATGCTGATATTGGGCTGATGCTGATATTGGGCTGATGCTGATATTGGGCTGATGCTGATATTGGGCTGATGCTGATATTGGGCTGATGCTGATATTGGGCTGATGCTGATATTGGGCTGATGCTGATATTGGGCTGATGCTGATATTGGGCTGATGCTGATATTGGGCTGATGCTGATATTGGGCTGATGCTGATATTGGGCTGATGCTGATATTGGGCTGATGCTGATATTGGGCTGATGCTGATATTGGGCTGATGCTGATATTGGGCTGATGCTGATATTGGGCTGATGCTGATATTGGGCTGATGCTGATATTGGAAACCTTGTCTGAACCCCTCCATCCTTCCTGTAGCTGCTCAGACTCTGCTTCTCTGCCCCCAGCCAAGCTTATAGGCCTGCAGAGTGTCTAGTTTTGAAGATACAGACTCTGCTAAGCAAAAGTGAACAGGGCCAAACTGGGCTTATTTCGCTGTGAAAGTGACATTTAGGCACGGAGTTGGAAAACCTTGTCTGAACCCCTCCATCCTTCCTGTAGCTGCTCAGACTCTGCTTCTCTGCCCCCAGCCAAGCTTATAGGCCTGCAGAGTGTCTAGTTTTGAAGATACAGACTCTGCTAAGCAAAAGTGAACAGGGCCAAACTGGGCTTATTTCGCTGTGAAAGTGACATTTAGGCACGGAGTTGGAAAACCTTGTCTGAACCCCTCCATCCTTCCTGTAGCTGCTCAGACTCTGCTTCTCTGCCCCCAGCCAAGCTTATAGGCCTGCAGAGTGTCTAGTTTTGAAGATACAGACTCTGCTAAGCAAAAGTGAACAGGGCCAAACTGGGCTTATTTCGCTGTGAAAGTGACATTTAGGCACGGAGTTGGAAAACCTTGTCTGAACCCCTCCATCCTTCCTGTAGCTGCTCAGACTCTGCTTCTCTGCCCCCAGCCAAGCTTATAGGCCTGCAGAGTGTCTAGTTTTGAAGATACAGACTCTGCTAAGCAAAAGTGAACAGGGCCAAACTGGGCTTATTTCGCTGTGAAAGTGACATTTAGGCACGGAGTTGGAAAACCTTGTCTGAACCCCTCCATCCTTCCTGTAGCTGCTCAGACTCTGCTTCTCTGCCCCCAGCCAAGCTTATAGGCCTGCAGAGTGTCTAGTTTTGAAGATACAGACTCTGCTAAGCAAAAGTGAACAGGGCCAAACTGGGCTTATTTCGCTGTGAAAGTGACATTTAGGCACGGAGTTGGAAAACCTTGTCTGAACCCCTCCATCCTTCCTGTAGCTGCTCAGACTCTGCTTCTCTGCCCCCAGCCAAGCTTATAGGCCTGCAGAGTGTCTAGTTTTGAAGATACAGACTCTGCTAAGCAAAAGTGAACAGGGCCAAACTGGGCTTATTTCGCTGTGAAAGTGACATTTAGGCACGGAGTTGGAAAACCTTGTCTGAACCCCTCCATCCTTCCTGTAGCTGCTCAGACTCTGCTTCTCTGCCCCCAGCCAAGCTTATAGGCCTGCAGAGTGTCTAGTTTTGAAGATACAGACTCTGCTAAGCAAAAGTGAACAGGGCCAAACTGGGCTTATTTCGCTGTGAAAGTGACATTTAGGCACGGAGTTGGAAAACCTTGTCTGAACCCCTCCATCCTTCCTGTAGCTGCTCAGACTCTGCTTCTCTGCCCCCAGCCAAGCTTATAGGCCTGCAGAGTGTCTAGTTTTGAAGATACAGACTCTGCTAAGCAAAAGTGAACAGGGCCAAACTGGGCTTATTTCGCTGTGAAAGTGACATTTAGGCACGGAGTTGGAAAACCTTGTCTGAACCCCTCCATCCTTCCTGTAGCTGCTCAGACTCTGCTTCTCTGCCCCCAGCCAAGCTTATAGGCCTGCAGAGTGTCTAGTTTTGAAGATACAGACTCTGCTAAGCAAAAGTGAACAGGGCCAAACTGGGCTTATTTCGCTGTGAAAGTGACATTTAGGCACGGAGTTGGAAAACCTTGTCTGAACCCCTCCATCCTTCCTGTAGCTGCTCAGACTCTGCTTCTCTGCCCCCAGCCAAGCTTATAGGCCTGCAGAGTGTCTAGTTTTGAAGATACAGACTCTGCTAAGCAAAAGTGAACAGGGCCAAACTGGGCTTATTTCGCTGTGAAATTTCGATGTCACTTTCACAGCGAAATAAGCCCAGTTTGGCCCTGTTCACTTTTGCTTAGCAGAGTCTGTATCTTCAAAACTAGACACTCTGCAGGCCTATAAGCTTGGCTGGGGGCAGAGAAGCAGAGTCTGAGCAGCTACAGGAAGGATGGAGGGGTTCAGACAAGGTTTTCCAACTCCGTGCCTAAATGTCACTTTCACAGCGAAATAAGCCCAGTTTGGCCCTGTTCACTTTTGCTTAGCAGAGTCTGTATCTTCAAAACTAGACACTCTGCAGGCCTATAAGCTTGGCTGGGGGCAGAGAAGCAGAGTCTGAGCAGCTACAGGAAGGATGGAGGGGTTCAGACAAGGTTTTCCAACTCCGTGCCTAAATGTCACTTTCACAGCGAAATAAGCCCAGTTTGGCCCTGTTCACTTTTGCTTAGCAGAGTCTGTATCTTCAAAACTAGACACTCTGCAGGCCTATAAGCTTGGCTGGGGGCAGAGAAGCAGAGTCTGAGCAGCTACAGGAAGGATGGAGGGGTTCAGACAAGGTTTTCCAACTCCGTGCCTAAATGTCACTTTCACAGCGAAATAAGCCCAGTTTGGCCCTGTTCACTTTTGCTTAGCAGAGTCTGTATCTTCAAAACTAGACACTCTGCAGGCCTATAAGCTTGGCTGGGGGCAGAGAAGCAGAGTCTGAGCAGCTACAGGAAGGATGGAGGGGTTCAGACAAGGTTTTCCAACTCCGTGCCTAAATGTCACTTTCACAGCGAAATAAGCCCAGTTTGGCCCTGTTCACTTTTGCTTAGCAGAGTCTGTATCTTCAAAACTAGACACTCTGCAGGCCTATAAGCTTGGCTGGGGGCAGAGAAGCAGAGTCTGAGCAGCTACAGGAAGGATGGAGGGGTTCAGACAAGGTTTTCCAACTCCGTGCCTAAATGTCACTTTCACAGCGAAATAAGCCCAGTTTGGCCCTGTTCACTTTTGCTTAGCAGAGTCTGTATCTTCAAAACTAGACACTCTGCAGGCCTATAAGCTTGGCTGGGGGCAGAGAAGCAGAGTCTGAGCAGCTACAGGAAGGATGGAGGGGTTCAGACAAGGTTTTCCAACTCCGTGCCTAAATGTCACTTTCACAGCGAAATAAGCCCAGTTTGGCCCTGTTCACTTTTGCTTAGCAGAGTCTGTATCTTCAAAACTAGACACTCTGCAGGCCTATAAGCTTGGCTGGGGGCAGAGAAGCAGAGTCTGAGCAGCTACAGGAAGGATGGAGGGGTTCAGACAAGGTTTTCCAACTCCGTGCCTAAATGTCACTTTCACAGCGAAATAAGCCCAGTTTGGCCCTGTTCACTTTTGCTTAGCAGAGTCTGTATCTTCAAAACTAGACACTCTGCAGGCCTATAAGCTTGGCTGGGGGCAGAGAAGCAGAGTCTGAGCAGCTACAGGAAGGATGGAGGGGTTCAGACAAGGTTTTCCAACTCCGTGCCTAAATGTCACTTTCACAGCGAAATAAGCCCAGTTTGGCCCTGTTCACTTTTGCTTAGCAGAGTCTGTATCTTCAAAACTAGACACTCTGCAGGCCTATAAGCTTGGCTGGGGGCAGAGAAGCAGAGTCTGAGCAGCTACAGGAAGGATGGAGGGGTTCAGACAAGGTTTTCCAACTCCGTGCCTAAATGTCACTTTCACAGCGAAATAAGCCCAGTTTGGCCCTGTTCACTTTTGCTTAGCAGAGTCTGTATCTTCAAAACTAGACACTCTGCAGGCCTATAAGCTTGGCTGGGGGCAGAGAAGCAGAGTCTGAGCAGCTACAGGAAGGATGGAGGGGTTCAGACAAGGTTTTCCAACTCCGTGCCTAAATGTCACTTTCACAGCGAAATAAGCCCAGTTCGGCCCTGTTCACTTTTGCTTAGCAGAGTCTGTATCTTCAAAACTAGACACTCTGCAGGCCTATAAGCTTGGCTGGGGGCAGAGAAGCAGAGTCTGAGCAGCTACAGGAAGGATGGAGGGGTTCAGACAAGGTTTTCCAACTCCGTGCCTAAATGTCACTTTCACAGCGAAATAAGCCCAGTTTGGCCCTGTTCACTTTTGCTTAGCAGAGTCTGTATCTTCAAAACTAGACACTCTGCAGGCCTATAAGCTTGGCTGGGGGCAGAGAAGCAGAGTCTGAGCAGCTACAGGAAGGATGGAGGGGTTCAGACAAGGTTTCCAATATCAGCATCAGCCCAATATCAGCATCAGCCCAATATCAGCATCAGCCCAATATCAGCATCAGCCCAATATCAGCATCAGCCCAATATCAGCATCAGCCCAATATCAGCATCAGCCCAATATCAGCATCAGCCCAATATCAGCATCAGCCCAATATCAGCATCAGCCCAATATCAGCATCAGCCCAATATCAGCATCAGCCCAATATCAGCATCAGCCCAATATCAGCATCAGCCCAATATCAGCATCAGCCCAATATCAGCATCAGCCCAATATCAGCATCAGCCCAATATCAGCATCAGCCCAATATCAGCATCAGCCCAATATCAGCATCAGCCCAATATCAGCATCAGCCCAATATCAGCATCAGCCCAATATCAGCATCAGCCCAATATCAGCATCAGCCCAATATCAGCATCAGCCCAATATCAGCATCAGCCCAATATCAGCATCAGCCCAATATCAGCATCAGCCCAATATCAGCATCAGCCCAATATCAGCATCATCAGCCCAATATCAGCATCAGCCCAATATCAGCATCAGCCCAATATCAGCATCAGCCCAATATCAGCATCAGCCCAATATCAGCATCAGCCCAATATCAGCATCAGCCCAATATCAGCATCAGCCCAATATCAGCATCAGCCCAATATCAGCATCAGCCCAATATCAGCATCAGCCCAATATCAGCATCAGCCCAATATCAGCATCAGCCCAATATCAGCATCAGCCCAATATCAGCATCAGCCCAATATCAGCATCAGCCCAATATCAGCATCAGCCCAATATCAGCATCAGCCCAATATCAGCATCAGCCCAATATCAGCATCAGCCCAATATCAGCATCAGCCCAATATCAGCATCAGCCCAATATCAGCATCAGCCCAATATCAGCATCAGCCCAATATCAGCATCAGCCCAATATCAGCATCAGCCCAATATCAGCATCAGCCCAATATCAGCATCAGCCCAATATCAGCATCAGCCCAATATCAGCATCAGCCCAATATCAGCATCAGCCCAATATCAGCATCAGCCCAATATCAGCATCAGCCCAATATCAGCATCAGCCCAATATCAGCATCAGCCCAATATCAGCATCAGCCCAATATCAGCATCAGCCCAATATCAGCATCAGCCCTAGACACTCTGCAGGCCTATAAGCTTGGCTGGGGGCAGAGAAGCAGCCCAATATGATATAATATCAGCTGATGCTGATATTGGGCTGATGCTGATATTGGGCTGATGCTGATATTGGGCTGATGCTGATATTGGGCTGATGCTGATATTGGGCTGATGCTGATATTGGGCTGATGCTGATATTGGGCTGATGCTGATATTGGGCTGATGCTGATATTGGGCTGATGCTGATATTGGGCTGATGCTGATATTGGGCTGATGCTGATATTGGGCTGATGCTGATATTGGGCTGATGCTGATATTGGGCTGATGCTGATATTGGGCTGATGCTGATATTGGGCTGATGCTGATATTGGGCTGATGCTGATATTGGGCTGATGCTGATATTGGGCTGATGCTGATATTGGGCTGATGCTGATATTGGGCTGATGCTGATATTGGGCTGATGCTGATATTGGGCTGATGCTGATATTGGGCTGATGCTGATATTGGGCTGATGCTGATATTGGGCTGATGCTGATATTGGGCTGATGCTGATATTGGGCTGATGCTGATATTGGGCTGATGCTGATATTGGGCTGATGCTGATATTGGGCTGATGCTGATATTGGGCTGATGCTGATATTGGGCTGATGCTGATATTGGGCTGATGCTGATATTGGGCTGATGCTGATATTGGGCTGATGCTGATATTGGGCTGATGCTGATATTGGGCTGATGCTGATATTGGGCTGATGCTGATATTGGGCTGATGCTGATATTGGGCTGATGCTGATATTGGGCTGATGCTGATATTGGGCTGATGCTGATATTGGGCTGATGCTGATATTGGGCTGATGCTGATATTGGGCTGATGCTGATATTGGGCTGATGCTGATATTGGGCTGATGCTGATATTGGGCTGATGCTGATATTGGGCTGATGCTGATATTGGGCTGATGCTGATATTGGGCTGATGCTGATATTGGGCTGATGCTGATATTGGGCTGATGCTGATATTGGGCTGATGCTGATATTGGGCTGATGCTGATATTGGGCTGATGCTGATATTGGGCTGATGCTGATATTGGGCTGATGCTGATATTGGGCTGATGCTGATATTGGGCTGATGCTGATATTGGGCTGATGCTGATATTGGGCTGATGCTGATATTGGGCTGATGCTGATATTGGGCTGATGCTGATATTGGGCTGATGCTGATATTGGGCTGATGCTGATATTGGGCTGATGCTGATATTGGGCTGATGCTGATATTGGGCTGATGCTGATATTGGGCTGATATTGATATTGGGCTGATATTGATATTGGGCTGATATAGGCCTGCAGAGTGTCTAGTTTTGAAGATACAGACTCTGCTAAGCAAAAGTGAACAGGGCCAAACTGGGCTTATTTCGCTGTGAAAGTGACATTTAGGCACGGACTTGGAAAACCTTGTCTGAACCCCTCCATCCTTCCTGTAGCTGCTCAGACTCTGCTTCTCTGCCCCCAGCCAAGCTTATAGGCCTGCAGAGTGTCTAGTTTTGAAGATACAGACTCTGCTAAGCAAAAGTGAACAGGGCCAAACTGGGCTTATTTCGCTGTGAAAGTGACATTTAGGCACGGAGTTGGAAAACCTTGTCTGAACCCCTCCATCCTTCCTGTAGCTGCTCAGACTCTGCTTCTCTGCCCCCAGCCAAGCTTATAGGCCTGCAGAGTGTCTAGTTTTGAAGATACAGACTCTGCTAAGCAAAAGTGAACAGGGCCAAACTGGGCTTATTTCGCTGTGAAAGTGACATTTAGGCACGGAGTTGGAAAACCTTGTCTGAACCCCTCCATCCTTCCTGTAGCTGCTCAGACTCTGCTTCTCTGCCCCCAGCCAAGCTTATAGGCCTGCAGAGTGTCTAGTTTTGAAGATACAGACTCTGCTAAGCAAAAGTGAACAGGGCCAAACTGGGCTTATTTCGCTGTGAAAGTGACATTTAGGCACGGAGTTGGAAAACCTTGTCTGAACCCCTCCATCCTTCCTGTAGCTGCTCAGACTCTGCTTCTCTGCCCCCAGCCAAGCTTATAGGCCTGCAGAGTGTCTAGTTTTGAAGATACAGACTCTGCTAAGCAAAAGTGAACAGGGCCAAACTGGGCTTATTTCGCTGTGAAAGTGACATTTAGGCACGGAGTTGGAAAACCTTGTCTGAACCCCTCCATCCTTCCTGTAGCTGCTCAGACTCTGCTTCTCTGCCCCCAGCCAAGCTTATAGGCCTGCAGAGTGTCTAGTTTTGAAGATACAGACTCTGCTAAGCAAAAGTGAACAGGGCCAAACTGGGCTTATTTCGCTGTGAAAGTGACATTTAGGCACGGAGTTGGAAAACCTTGTCTGAACCCCTCCATCCTTCCTGTAGCTGCTCAGACTCTGCTTCTCTGCCCCCAGCCAAGCTTATAGGCCTGCAGAGTGTCTAGTTTTGAAGATACAGACTCTGCTAAGCAAAAGTGAACAGGGCCAAACTGGGCTTATTTCGCTGTGAAAGTGACATTTAGGCACGGAGTTGGAAAACCTTGTCTGAACCCCTCCATCCTTCCTGTAGCTGCTCAGACTCTGCTTCTCTGCCCCCAGCCAAGCTTATAGGCCTGCAGAGTGTCTAGTTTTGAAGATACAGACTCTGCTAAGCAAAAGTGAACAGGGCCAAACTGGGCTTATTTCGCTGTGAAAGTGACATTTAGGCACGGAGTTGGAAAACCTTGTCTGAACCCCTCCATCCTTCCTGTAGCTGCTCAGACTCTGCTTCTCTGCCCCCAGCCAAGCTTATAGGCCTGCAGAGTGTCTAGTTTTGAAGATACAGACTCTGCTAAGCAAAAGTGAACAGGGCCAAACTGGGCTTATTTCGCTGTGAAAGTGACATTTAGGCACGGAGTTGGAAAACCTTGTCTGAACCCCTCCATCCTTCCTGTAGCTGCTCAGACTCTGCTTCTCTGCCCCCAGCCAAGCTTATAGGCCTGCAGAGTGTCTAGTTTTGAAGATACAGACTCTGCTAAGCAAAAGTGAACAGGGCCAAACTGGGCTTATTTCGCTGTGAAAGTGACATTTAGGCACGGAGTTGGAAAACCTTGTCTGAACCCCTCCATCCTTCCTGTAGCTGCTCAGACTCTGCTTCTCTGCCCCCAGCCAAGCTTATAGGCCTGCAGAGTGTCTAGTTTTGAAGATACAGACTCTGCTAAGCAAAAGTGAACAGGGCCAAACTGGGCTTATTTCGCTGTGAAAGTGACATTTAGGCACGGAGTTGGAAAACCTTGTCTGAACCCCTCCATCCTTCCTGTAGCTGCTCAGACTCTGCTTCTCTGCCCCCAGCCAAGCTTATAGGCCTGCAGAGTGTCTAGTTTTGAAGATACAGACTCTGCTAAGCAAAAGTGAACAGGGCCAAACTGGGCTTATTTCGCTGTGAAAGTGACATTTAGGCACGGAGTTGGAAAACCTTGTCTGAACCCCTCCATCCTTCCTGTAGCTGCTCAGACTCTGCTTCTCTGCCCCCAGCCAAGCTTATAGGCCTGCAGAGTGTCTAGTTTTGAAGATACAGACTCTGCTAAGCAAAAGTGAACAGGGCCAAACTGGGCTTATTTCGCTGTGAAAGTGACATTTAGGCACGGAGTTGGAAAACCTTGTCTGAACCCCTCCATCCTTCCTGTAGCTGCTCAGACTCTGCTTCTCTGCCCCCAGCCAAGCTTATAGGCCTGCAGAGTGTCTAGTTTTGAAGATACAGACTCTGCTAAGCAAAAGTGAACAGGGCCAAACTGGGCTTATTTCGCTGTGAAAGTGACATTTAGGCACGGAGTTGGAAAACCTTGTCTGAACCCCTCCATCCTTCCTGTAGCTGCTCAGACTCTGCTTCTCTGCCCCCAGCCAAGCTTATAGGCCTGCAGAGTGTCTAGTTTTGAAGATACAGACTCTGCTAAGCAAAAGTGAACAGGGCCAAACTGGGCTTATTTCGCTGTGAAAGTGACATTTAGGCACGGAGTTGGAAAACCTTGTCTGAACCCCTCCATCCTTCCTGTAGCTGCTCAGACTCTGCTTCTCTGCCCCCAGCCAAGCTTATAGGCCTGCAGAGTGTCTAGTTTTGAAGATACAGACTCTGCTAAGCAAAAGTGAACAGGGCCAAACTGGGCTTATTTCGCTGTGAAAGTGACATTTAGGCACGGAGTTGGAAAACCTTGTCTGAACCCCTCCATCCTTCCTGTAGCTGCTCAGACTCTGCTTCTCTGCCCCCAGCCAAGCTTATAGGCCTGCAGAGTGTCTAGTTTTGAAGATACAGACTCTGCTAAGCAAAAGTGAACAGGGCCAAACTGGGCTTATTTCGCTGTGAAAGTGACATTTAGGCACGGAGTTGGAAAACCTTGTCTGAACCCCTCCATCCTTCCTGTAGCTGCTCAGACTCTGCTTCTCTGCCCCCAGCCAAGCTTATAGGCCTGCAGAGTGTCTAGTTTTGAAGATACAGACTCTGCTAAGCAAAAGTGAACAGGGCCAAACTGGGCTTATTTCGCTGTGAAATTCGATGTCACTTTCACAGCGAAATAAGCCCAGTTTGGCCCTGTTCACTTTTGCTTAGCAGAGTCTGTATCTTCAAAACTAGACACTCTGCAGGCCTATAAGCTTGGCTGGGGGCAGAGAAGCAGAGTCTGAGCAGCTACAGGAAGGATGGAGGGGTTCAGACAAGGTTTTCCAACTCCGTGCCTAAATGTCACTTTCACAGCGAAATAAGCCCAGTTTGGCCCTGTTCACTTTTGCTTAGCAGAGTCTGTATCTTCAAAACTAGACACTCTGCAGGCCTATAAGCTTGGCTGGGGGCAGAGAAGCAGAGTCTGAGCAGCTACAGGAAGGATGGAGGGGTTCAGACAAGGTTTTCCAACTCCGTGCCTAAATGTCACTTTCACAGCGAAATAAGCCCAGTTTGGCCCTGTTCACTTTTGCTTAGCAGAGTCTGTATCTTCAAAACTAGACACTCTGCAGGCCTATAAGCTTGGCTGGGGGCAGAGAAGCAGAGTCTGAGCAGCTACAGGAAGGATGGAGGGGTTCAGACAAGGTTTTCCAACTCCGTGCCTAAATGTCACTTTCACAGCGAAATAAGCCCAGTTTGGCCCTGTTCACTTTTGCTTAGCAGAGTCTGTATCTTCAAAACTAGACACTCTGCAGGCCTATAAGCTTGGCTGGGGGCAGAGAAGCAGAGTCTGAGCAGCTACAGGAAGGATGGAGGGGTTCAGACAAGGTTTTCCAACTCCGTGCCTAAATGTCACTTTCACAGCGAAATAAGCCCAGTTTGGCCCTGTTCACTTTTGCTTAGCAGAGTCTGTATCTTCAAAACTAGACACTCTGCAGGCCTATAAGCTTGGCTGGGGGCAGAGAAGCAGAGTCTGAGCAGCTACAGGAAGGATGGAGGGGTTCAGACAAGGTTTTCCAACTCCGTGCCTAAATGTCACTTTCACAGCGAAATAAGCCCAGTTTGGCCCTGTTCACTTTTGCTTAGCAGAGTCTGTATCTTCAAAACTAGACACTCTGCAGGCCTATAAGCTTGGCTGGGGGCAGAGAAGCAGAGTCTGAGCAGCTACAGGAAGGATGGAGGGGTTCAGACAAGGTTTTCCAACTCCGTGCCTAAATGTCACTTTCACAGCGAAATAAGCCCAGTTTGGCCCTGTTCACTTTTGCTTAGCAGAGTCTGTATCTTCAAAACTAGACACTCTGCAGGCCTATAAGCTTGGCTGGGGGCAGAGAAGCAGAGTCTGAGCAGCTACAGGAAGGATGGAGGGGTTCAGACAAGGTTTTCCAACTCCGTGCCTAAATGTCACTTTCACAGCGAAATAAGCCCAGTTTGGCCCTGTTCACTTTTGCTTAGCAGAGTCTGTATCTTCAAAACTAGACACTCTGCAGGCCTATAAGCTTGGCTGGGGGCAGAGAAGCAGAGTCTGAGCAGCTACAGGAAGGATGGAGGGGTTCAGACAAGGTTTTCCAACTCCGTGCCTAAATGTCACTTTCACAGCGAAATAAGCCCAGTTTGGCCCTGTTCACTTTTGCTTAGCAGAGTCTGTATCTTCAAAACTAGACACTCTGCAGGCCTATAAGCTTGGCTGGGGGCAGAGAAGCAGAGTCTGAGCAGCTACAGGAAGGATGGAGGGGTTCAGACAAGGTTTTCCAACTCCGTGCCTAAATGTCACTTTCACAGCGAAATAAGCCCAGTTTGGCCCTGTTCACTTTTGCTTAGCAGAGTCTGTATCTTCAAAACTAGACACTCTGCAGGCCTATAAGCTTGGCTGGGGGCAGAGAAGCAGAGTCTGAGCAGCTACAGGAAGGATGGAGGGGTTCAGACAAGGTTTTCCAACTCCGTGCCTAAATGTCACTTTCACAGCGAAATAAGCCCAGTTTGGCCCTGTTCACTTTTGCTTAGCAGAGTCTGTTTCTTCAAAACTAGACACTCTG
>NW_027638260.1:0-19931 GCF_951216825.1 Electrona antarctica
TTACTGGGACCATGGAAAGCTAATGAGAGTACTATGACATGTATGTGGGGGTGGGGGTGGGGTGGATGGAATCTTATCCACAAACCGTTATCCTCATACCCTTCTGGAATAGTTTTGTCTTGCTTCCCTCTCATCTCATCCACTGATCTCCAAACCGAGTCTTATATCGCTATAATTCCTCCAAGAAGTCGACCAGCACAATGAGATGAGTGATTAAAAATAGACAGTTTCGAGGAAAACCTTAAAAAAAATAGGTTTAATAAACAGCGGCGCACCGATGGGCATAACATGACAAGCCGTCGCACTAAAACATGCTAATTCTTTCAGCACTATCTATGCACAGACAAACTATTTATAGCGCGGCCGGTGTGTAACATGGGGGGGGGGGGGGGGGGGGGGGGGGGCTGTGATGGGCATCTCTCTCTACACCGGCATTATATTATCCCATTTTGACCTGAGATCAGATTCTAAAAGACGTCTTCTACATCCTGACAGTTTTCTGAAAAAGCTATGTTTCTATGTCAGTCGTTCTTCGATTTTTCAAAAAATAGCAGACCTACAAGCTCGTAGCGCGCCACTCGGTGGTGCGCTATGAGCTTGTAGATCTGCTATTTTAATAGCTAAAGCAAAACATAATGCTAACACCAAAAGGGGTTCCCGCCCAGAATGGGTTAAATATGCCTGCATGCGCTGCTGACATACTGTACAACCTGCATGCTGATGTCTCGCAGCTCTAAACGTACCGACGCACATGTTGGGGCGGTATAGCGTGTATATACGGTACACACACGGGTGGTTATGTGCATGTTTGGGCGGTATAGTGTGTATATACGGTACACACATGGGTGGTTATGTGCATGTTGGGGCGGTATAGTGTGTATATACGGTACACACATGGGTGGTTATGTGCATGTTGGGGCGGTATAGTGTGTATATACGGTACACACATGGGTGGTTATGTGCATGTTGGGGCGGTATAGCGTGTATATACGGTACACACATGGGTGGTTATGTGCATGTTGGGGCGGTATAGCGTGTGTATACGGTACACACATGGGTGGTTATGTGCATGTTGGGGCGGTATAGCGTGTGTATACGGTACACACATGGGTGGTTATGTGCATGTTGGGGCGGTATAGCGTGTATATACGGTACACACATGGGTGGTTATGTGCATGTTGGGGCGGTATAGCGTGTATATACGGTACACACACGGGTGGTTATATGCATGTTGGGGCGGTATAGCGTGTATATACGGTACACACATGGGTGGTTGTGTGCATGTTGGGGCGGTATAGCGTATATACGGTACACACACGGGTGGTTATGTGCATGTGTTGGGGCGGTATAGCGTGTATATACGGTACACACACGGGTGGTTATGTGCATGTTGGGGCGGTATAGCGTGTATATACGGTACACACACGGGTGGTTATGTGCATGTTGGGGCGGTATAGCGTGTATATACGGTACACACATGGGTGGTTATGTGCATGTTGGGGCGGTATAGCGTGTATATACGGTACACACATGGGTGGTTATGTGCATGTTGGGGCGGTATAGCGTGTATATACGGTACACACATGGGTGGTTATGTGCATGTTGGGGCGGTATAGCGTGTATATACGGTACACACACATGGGTGGTTATGTGCATGTTGGGGCGGTATAGTGTGTATATACGGTACACACATGGGTGGTTATGTGCATGTTGGGGCGGTATAGCGTGTATATACGGTACACACATGGGTGGTTATGTGCATGTTGGGGCGGTATAGCGTGTATATACGGTACACACATGGGTGGTTATGTGCATGTTGGGGCGGTATAGCGTGTGTATACGGTACACACACGGGTGGTTATGTGCATGTTGGGGCGGTATAGCGTGTGTATACGGTACACACATGGGTGGTTATGTGCATGTTGGGGCGGTATAGCGTATATACGGTACACACACGGGTGGTTATGTGCATGTTGGGGCGGTATAGCGTGTATATACGGTACACACATGGGTGGTTATGTGCATGTTGGGGCGGTATAGTGTGTATATACGGTACACACATGGGTGGTTATGTGCATGTTGGGGCGGTATAGTGTGTATATACGGTACACACATGGGTGGTTATGTGCATGTTGGGGCGGTATAGCGTATATACGGTACACACACGGGTGGTTATGTGCATGTTGGGGCGGTATAGCGTATATACGGTACACACATGGGTGGTTATGTGCATGTTGGGGCGGTATAGCGTGTATATACGGTACACACATGGGTGGTTATGTGCATGTTGGGGCGGTATAGCGTGTGTATACGGTACACACATGGGTGGTTATGTGCATGTTGGGGCGGTATAGCGTGTATATACGGTACACACATGGGTGGTTATGTGCATGTTGGGGCGGTATAGCGTGTGTATACGGTACACACACGGGTGGTTATGTGCATGTTGGGGCGGTATAGCGTGTGTATACGGTACACACACGGGTGGTTATGTGCATGTTGGGGCGGTATAGCGTGTATATACGGTACACACACGGGTGGTTATGTGCATGTTGGGGCGGTATAGCGTGTATATACGGTACACACATGGGTGGTTATGTGCATGTTGGGGCGGTATAGCGTGTGTATACGGTACACACACGGGTGGTTATGTGCATGTTGGGGCGGTATAGCGTGTATATACGGTACACACACGGGTGGTTATGTGCATGTTGGGGCGGTATAGCGTGTATATACGGTACACACATGGGTGGTTATGTGCATGTTGGGGCGGTATAGCGTGTATATACTGTACACACATGGGTGGTTATGTGCATGTTGTGGCGGTATAGCGTGTATATACGGTACACACATGGGTGGTTATGTGCATGTTGGGGCGGTATAGCGTGTATATACGGTACACACATGGGTGGTTATGTGCATGTTGGGGCGGTATAGCGTGTATATACGGTACACACACGGGTGGTTATGTGCATGTTGGGGCGGTATAGTGTGTATATACGGTACACACATGGGTGGTTATGTGCATGTTGGGGCGGTATAGCGTGTATATACTGTACACACATGGGTGGTTATGTGCATGTTGTGGCGGTATAGCGTGTATATACGGTACACACATGGGTGGTTATGTGCATGTTGTGGCGGTATAGCGTGTATATACGGTACACACATGGGTGGTTATGTGCATGTTGGGGCGGTATAGCGTGTATATACGGTACACACATGGGTGGTTATGTGCATGTTGGGGCGGTATAGCGTGTATATACGGTACACACACGGGTGGTTATGTGCATGTTGGGGCGGTATAGTGTGTATATACGGTACACACATGGGTGGTTATGTGCATGTTGGGGCGGTATAGCGTGTATATACGGTACACACATGGGTGGTTATGTGCATGTTGGGGCGGTATAGCGTATATACGGTACACACATGGGTGGTTATGTGCATGTTGGTGGCGGTATAGCGTGTGTATACGGTACACACATGGGTGGTTATGTGCATGTTGGTGGCGGTATAGCGTGTGTATACGGTACACACATGGGTGGTTATGTGCATGTTGGTGGCGGTATAGCGTGTGTATACGGTACACACATGGGTGGTTATGTGCATGTTGGGGCGGTATAGCGTGTATATACGGTACACACATGGATGGTTATGTGCATGTTGGGGCGGTATAGCGTGTATATACGGTACACACATGGATGGTTATGTGCATGTTGGGGCGGTATAGCGTGTATATACGGTACACACATGGATGGTTATGTGCATGTTGGGGCGGTATAGCGTGTATATACGGTACACACATGGATGGTTATGTGCATGTATAGCGTGTATATACGGTACACACATGGGTGGTTGTGTGCATGTATAGCGTGTATATACGGTACACACATGGGTGGTTATGTGCATGTTGTGGCGGTATAGCGTGTATATACGGTACACACATGGGTGGTTATGTGCATGTTGGGGCGGTATAGCGTGTATATACGGTACACACACGGGCGGTTATGTGCATGTTGGGGCGGTATAGCGTGTATATACGGTACACACATGGGTGGTTATGTGCATGTTGGGGCGGTATAGTGTGTATATACGGTACACACATGGGTGGTTATGTGCATGTTGGGGCGGTATAGTGTGTATATACGGTACACACATGGGTGGTTATGTGCATGTTGGGGCGGTATAGCGTGTATATACGGTACACACATGGGTGGTTATGTGCATGTGTTGGGGCGGTATAGCGTGTATATACGGTACACACATGGGTGGTTATGTGCATGTATAGCGTGTATATACGGTACACACATGGATGGTTATGTGCATGTATAGCGTGTATATACGGTACACACATGGGTGGTTATGTGCATGTATAGCGTGTATATACGGTACACACATGGGTGGTTATGTGCATGTATAGCGTGTATATACGGTACACACATGGGTGGTTATGTGCATGTATAGCGTGTATATACGGTACACACATGGGTGGTTATGTGCATGTGTATAGCGTGTATATACGGTACACACATGGGTGGTTATGTGCATGTATAGCGTGTATATACGGTACACACATGGGTGGTTATGTGCATGTATAGCGTGTATATACGGTACACACACGGACGGTTATGTGCATGTATAGCGTGTATATACGGTACACACACGGGTGGTTATGTGCATGTATAGCGTGTGTATACGGTACACACACGGGTGGTTATGTGCATGTTGGGGCGGTATAGCGTGTATATACGGTACACACATGGGTGGTTATGTGCATGTTGGGGCGGTATAGCGTGTATATACGGTGGTTATGTGCATGTGTATAGCGTGTATATACGGTACACACATGGTCCATGGATGGTTATGTGCATGTGTTGGGGCGGTATAGCGTGTGTATACGGTACACACACGGGTGGTTATGTCCATGCCAATATGCTGCGTGCTGCAAAGCACTGGCTACATCTGTCTAGGTTTTTTTTTTTTTTTTCTTGCCCTGTCCTTGTCTAACCTGAGATGGCGTCGGCATGCTGATGCCAGCCTGAGAGCCTGGAGGGGGGGGGGGGGGGGGCAGAGAGAGAGAGAGAGAGAGAGAGAGAGAGAGAGAAGGTGGCCTAGCTGGAGACAGAGGCAGATGGCAGGATGTGCGCGCGTGGAATAGAGACTTCACTTCCTGCACCGCGCCCCCCCGCAGGTCGACGGCCGGGGTCAGCAGACAGCTTAGCGGCTGCGGCCCACGCTGTGCAGACAGGAAGAGGAAGAGGACGGGTCGGTCTTTTATCATCGAGACGTGACGGGAGAAAAGGAGCGGAGTGAAGATCACAGCAGAGTGGTGGTTGTAGGAGAACTGAAAGGTATGTCTCTCTCCTGCCTGGGGGGAGGGGGGGGGGAGTGGTTGTAGGAGAACTGAAAGGTATGTCTCTCTCCTGCCTGGGGGGAGGGGGGGGAGTGGTTGTAGGAGAACTGAAAGGTATGTCTCTCTCCTGCCTTCACCTACTGTATATATATGCCAGATAAGGAGCTGCAGCTTGACGGCGCGTTCATTTGGTTCTTTTTCGTTTGATTGAGCTTTAATGGGGTTTTTTTTATGGGCCGGCAGCAGCTCTTTTTTGTTTTTCATTATGCATTTCTAATTAAGATTCAATAGGTGCCAGACTAGTGCAAAGATGAAACTATATTTGAGCTATTTGTCAGAGTACATGAGGGCATAAACTTCAGTCAGTCGCAGAGACTCATTTGTAAAATTCAAAGAGCAAAACGTATCAAATTCTTACCTCCCTGCAGTTCTCTTCAACTGAGATGAAACCATTCTTACCTACAGTACCGTGTTAGGTCTCTCTTTTTGAAGATGGGACGTGCTAAAATATATATGTATTGTACACCAAAAAGGGTGAAACAGTTTTGCATATCCACAAACCAAAAGTAAATGGATAAAAGTAACCAATGTCCCATTAAGCGTTTCCGTCCGTAGGACGTCGCCACACGTCCTAGGGGTCCCAGTCGACGCGTACATACGACGTCCTCAGACGTCCTAGCGCATGATATATTATCATATTATATTACTTTATTGTCAGTTCGCACTGAAATTCGTTTTGCGACCCAGCGGCCTTGTATGCAACACATATACACATTTGACATAACACAGGACAAAAAATAGAAATAAAATACAGTTACATACATAGAGAACATAAGGGCAGAAAGCAATGTCCACAGCTCAGTCTAGTTCTGGCCAAAATCCTGATTAAGCCTCAGAGTTGATTGATGGACAAAAGACCTCTTCAGTCTGACCATGCTCAATGATACCGGGCGAGATAATAATATTTTGAATTTTTTACTTTTTTTTATTTGTCAGTTCGCCTTTCGGCTACCGTATGCTACGCTCTGCACTCAAATTAGCTTACCGTTGACTTAGCTGTTCGCGCGGCAGAAAGAATGACTCGTCTCTCCTAATCCAGGGCGCTCTCCGTGGTGTTGAACGGATCGATATACTGGCGCTTCATTTCTGCTCCTCATCCGTCTCTCCCGCAAAATATGAACGCTTTTTGGATCATATATCATATAAACTAAAACGATCGCAATGTAAGCTAGCTATGTAAAGTAAACTTTTTTTAGTGGATTGTTTCCAAGTCGTGGGTTTCCGAGTAAAAGCGGCCATGTCTTTCCGGCACCCCAGAGCTCCTATTTTGAAGGACTTCCGGCACTGATTGTGTTAACCCATTTTGGACTGAGGTTGATTAAAAAAACATTTTTCTGAAAAACCCATGTTTCTATGTCAGTGGTGCTCAACCTTTTTCATGTCAAGGACCCCCAGAATTATCTCTATTGGGCCACAGACCCCCATCTCAAAATATGTAGTTCCCCCCCCAGAAGCAAATATTTTCGTTAAAAATGTTTGCTCTGAAATATATATTCAAAGATTTGCGCCACATTTTCACGACTTTTCAAAAATAGCAGACCTACAAGCTCGTAGCGCGCCACTCGGTGGCGCGCTACGAGCTTGTAGATCTGCTATTTTTCAATAGCTAAAGTACAACATAATGCTTCAAACACCAAAAGGGGTTCCCGCCCAACATGGATTAAATACTCAACACAAGAAGCAGAAACGATATATCTGCAGGATACTGCGTTTAGAATGGGAACACAGTGTACTGTGGCAGCCGAACACAGTGTACGTCTGTGGCAGCCGCATCAATTTAAAAAGCATTACTACCACGCAGAATGATAACACTTATTTCCATCCTGGAGAACTGATGAGTGTCTACTCTGTGCCATCCCTGGAATGTGAATGAACAAAGCAGCCCCAAGGACATACAGTAGTATTTCAAATGAGTTTGACATTTAGTAGGAGGCAGCTTTGTGCAGCATGTGCTTCCTAATGTGTTTAGGAGTATGCGTTCGCTTTTAGGGTGTCAATTAGACATTCATGTTGTTCCCTCTGCTCCCCCCCACAAGCATTAACCCATTTAGGCCTGACGTCGATATTTAAAAAATCTCTTCAAAATCCTGACCGTTTTCTGAAATACCTCATGTTTCTGTATCAGTGGTGCTCAATATTTCATGTCAAGGACCCCAAAAATGATATGTAATTGGCCTCCGCCCCCCCATCTGAAAATATGTTGTTCCAGGGACCCTCCAGAAGCAAAGATTTGAGTTAGAAACGTTCGTTCTGAAAAAATATATTCCAAATGTGAGGCACATTTTCACGATTTTTCAAAAATAGCAGACCTACAAGCTCGTAGCGCGCCACTCGGTGGCGCGCTATGAGCTTGTAGATCTGCTATTTTTCAATAGCTAAAGCATAACATAATGCTAACACCAAAAGGGGTTCCCGCCCAAAATGGGTTAATGCAGTGGTCTGATTAATTCTAATTAACTGGTTTACAAGACATTCAAATGTATTGGAAAGGACGGATGGACCGTTGGGGGCAAGTTAAGATTAAATAAATGTAAAGTACACAGACCACACTACAGTATATAATGCTTCTCTGTGCATGCTTTACTCAAGAACACGTTGTTTGTTGAATAAAACATGGGACAGCATTGATTTATATGTGGGAGACATTATCTACCTTCATTTACTTTGAACTATTTTGGGCCAGCACCGGTTATGGTAAATAAAATGGTAAATGGTGCATTTATATAGCGCCTTTATCCAAGGCGCTTTACATAGATTGTGCATTACATTCACCCATTCACACATACATTCATACACCGATGGCAGCGAAAGCCATGCAAGGTACCAACCAGCACATCGGGAGCAATTTGGGGTTCAGTGTCTTGCTCAAGGACACTTCGACATGTAGACAGGAGGAGCCGGGATTCGAACCAGGGTATAATTAGTTATCGATGGTGACGTAACGATGACATGTTTCAGTGTCGGCTAGACTAAAGGTAATACCCCTATGTATACATGTATGTAATCTGACACCACTGCCATAACAGGCATAAGTAATCATTACCATACTTCAAAATACTACTTTTTTTTCTCCAAAAGCAAGGTACGTAGCAAATAGCTAAACCTAATAATTGAATATGGCAAACGTTCTTTCACGGAGAAGCTGAGATTTGAAAGTTTGTAGCGGTCTACAGTACTTGCACGCTCTGCTTGCGCACTAGTAGGCCATTTATGGCCTACTTGTGTGCAACAAGCACACAAGTTTTAATATAGGATTCGTCGTACGACAAAATATATAGGCTTAGGATGTTAAAGGCAAGGCATACATGCAAACCATTATGTGTGAGTGAGTCATGTTTGACACATGTCAGTGTTTGGGTCACGGTGCTGAGAGGATCCCCAGCACCGCTGCCAACATTCCAGAGGAGAGAAAAGGCACATGTGAAAGACATCTCTAAAGTGTTCAGTCAGTGTGCTCTGGACACTGCCATTTTAACCCATTTTGGACTGAGGTCGATTTAAAAAAAGGCTTCTAAATCCTAACATTTTTCTGAAAAAACATGTTTCTATGTCAATGGTGCTCAACCTTTTTCATGTCAAGGACCCCCAGAATTATCTCTATTGGGCCACGGACCCCCATCTCAAAATATGTAGTTCCAGGGACCCCCCAGAAGCCAATATTTTAGTTAAAAATCACACCCGTGTGAACTGAGTGGTGTAAGGTCTTATATAGACTGATCAGCTGTGGTCTGACGTAATGTCTGACGTAATTAAATCACACCCGTGTGAACTGGGTGACCATAGCAACCGTGCTCATTTTTTGAGCACGGACAGACAGACAGACACGTAAACTAACAAAGCCAGTTGTAGGAGTGGTTTACACCACTCAAAAACACACCCGTGTGAACTGAGTGGTGCAACTAGTCAGTGACGTCACACACTAACCATAGCAACCATGCACACATCCATAGACACATAGATACAGACAAAGCTGTTTGTTGGAGTGGTTTGCACCACTCAAAAACGTTCGCTCTCAAATATATATTCAAAAATTTGCGCCACATTTTCACAACTTTTCAAAAATAGCAGATCTACAAGCTCGTAGCGCGCCACTCGCACTACGAGCTTGTAGATCTGCTATTTTTCAATAGCTAAAGTATAACATAATGCTTAAAACACCAACAGGGGTTCCCGCCCAGAATGGGTTAAACATCCTGGTGTTATGTAGTATAGTGCCATAAAAATCAGACGCTACAGACAGCTGTCAGGAGACATTTAACTGGACTCCCAGAGGCGCTGTGATGTGAGCAGCTCCTCAAGTCTCAGGAAAAAAAGGTGTGGAGGAAAATCGTTTTCACCCCGCCCCCCCGCAGACACGGCAGGAACGTTTCCAGAATGAGGATTACTGGGTTCAGCTTCCATCTGTGTGACGGACAGACAGGGTACTTAGCAGACAATTCTAATCTGTTAACCCATTCTGGACGGGAACCCCTTTTGGTGTTAGCATTATGTTATGCTTTAGCTATTGAAAAATAGCAGACCTACAAAAATAGCAGACCTACAAGCTTGTAGCGCGCCACTCGGTGGCACGCTATGAGCTTGTAGATCTGCTATTTTTGAAAAGTCGTGAAATTTTTAACTAAAATATTTGCTTCTGGGAGGGTCCCTGGAACTACATATTTTGAGATGGGGGTCCGTGGCCCAATAGAGATAATTCTGGGGGTCCTTGACATGAAAAAGGTTGAGCACCACTGACATAGAAACATGGGTTTTTCAGAAAATTTTTAGGATTTAGAAGCCTTTTTTTTTTAATCGACCTTCAGTCCAAAATGTGTTAAATGGTAATAAATGGCGCCATCGTGCAGCTTCAAGCCGTGTGAGACGGACCTCACAGAGGTTCTGTCTCCCCGATCAGATGGGGAGCTGAGCAGAACTTTAGACGTAGACTATCTCTGGTGCAGCATCCCTGCCGCACAACCTAAGGCTTTAACCCATTTTGACCTGAGATCAGATTCTAAAAATGTCTTCTACATCCTGACAGTTTTCTGAAAAAGCTATGTTTCTATGTCAGTCGTTCTTTGATTTTTCAAAAATAGCAGACCTACAAGCTCGTAGCGCGCCACTCGGTGGCGCGCTATGAGCTTGTAGATCTGCTATTTTTCAATAGCTAAAGCATAACATAATGCTAACACCAAAAGGGGTTCCCAACTTCCCGCCCAGAATGGGTTAACCCCAAGGGCTTCAGCCGTAACGTATATAATATACCTTGTCGTATGAATTTGATTGGAACAACCTCCCTCTATCTCTTAGATCCATTTCATAATTTATGTAGTAGCTTCAGGACCTCCTTACATTCACATCTAGACTCAACTTGTCTAGATGCTTCTAACCTGACTGTAACCAATTATGACACTGAAATATCTGCACTGTGACCTTATCTCCATAGTGTATTATGTGGTGGTTGGTGGTGTAGGTGGAACAGGGTGAGCAAGCTATTTGTGTATATATGTATGTATGTGTATATCTGTTTGTATCTGTGTACTGCATGTTTTGTACAGGTAGACTTAGATAGTATTTTAAACAGACGTATAGCTTGTTACGTAGACAGCTCTAGAATTGCATGTTATGTAGTCATAGCACTTTATAGTACACATGTATAATATATTATATAGTATAGTATGTATAGTATAGTATGTATAGTTTACATAGATACTCCACTGTTACGTTCTTAGTTTACGCATGATTCATGATAACTACTTTTTTTTAATATATGTGATGTATGCCATACTTTTGTTATTGCTTAATGTAAGTCGCTCTGGATTAAGAGCGTCTGCTAAATGCCTAAATTGTAAATTGTACAGTATGCTTTTCTGTATTTTGTTTGTCTATGGGTCCCTCTTGAAAATGAGATGCTGCATCTCAAGGGGCTGTCCCTTCAATACAAATCTGAAATCTGAAGAATAGCAAAAATATCCAATCTACAAGCTCACATTGCGGAATGTTGTGAGCTTGTAGATGTGCTTTTTTACATTTCTGAACTATTTCGCCCAAAATAGGGATGGCCGGGTTAATGTGGCCCAGAGACCACATACATTTATTTGTGTGGCAACTCATTTATCTGGGCTGGCGTTCAATCAATCGCCATATAACTTTACACGGCACGTGTAACACGGGTCTGTTTATCGACACCAAACCCCCGGGAGACTCTCACTGCCGTAGGAACGACATCAAAACCCCTGAGAGACTCTCACTGCCGTAGGAACGACATCAAAACCCCCGAGAGACTCTCACTGCCGTAGGAACCACATCAAAACCCCTGAGAGACTCTCACTGCCGTAGGAACGACATCAAAACCCCCGAGAGACTCTCACTGCCGTAGGAACCACATCAAAACCCCCGAGAGACTCTCACTGCCATAGGAACCACACCAAAACCCCCGAGAGACTCTCACTGCCGTAGGAACCACATCAAAACCCATGAGAGACTCTCACTGCCGTAGGAACCACATCAAAACCCCCGAGAGACTCTCACTGCCGTAGGAACCACATCAAAACCCCCGAGAGACTCTCACTGCCGTAGGAACCACATCAAAACCCCTGAGAGACTCTCACTGCCGTAGGAACCACACCAAAACCCCCGAGAGACTCTCACTGCCGTAGGAACCACATCAAAACCCCTGAGAGACTCTCACTGCCGTAGGAACCACATCAAAACCCCTGAGAGACTCTCACTGCCGTAGGAACGACATCAAAACCCCTGAGAGACTCTCACTGCCGTAGGAACCACATCAAAACCCCCAAGAGACTCTCACTGCCGTAGGAACGACATCAAAACCCCCGAGAGACTCTCACTGCCGTAGGAACCACATCAAAACCCCTGAGAGACTCTCACTGCCGTAGGAAACACATCAAAACCCCCGAGAGACTCTCACTGCCGTAGGAACCACATCAAAACCCCCGAGAGACTCTCACTGCCGTAGGAACCACATCAAAACCCCCGAGAGACTCTCACTGCCGTAGGAACCACATCAAACCCCCCGAGAGACTCTCACTGCCGTAGGAACCACATCAAAACCCCCCCAAGAGACTCTCACTGCCGTAGGAACGACATCAAAACCCCCGAGAGACTCTCACTGCCGTAGGAACCACATCAAAACCCCTGAGAGACTCTCACTGCCGTAGGAACCACATCAAAACCCCCGAGAGACTCTCACTGCCGTAGGAACCACATCAAAACCCCCGAGAGACTCTCACTGCCGTAGGAACCACATCAAAACCCCCGAGAGACTCTCACTGCCGTAGGAACCACATCAAAACCCCCGAGAGACTCTCACTGCCGTAGGAACCACATCAAACCCCCCGAGAGACTCTCACTGCCGTAGGAACCACATCAAAACCCCCCCAAGAGACTCTCACTGCCGTAGGAACCACATCAAACCCCCTGAGAGACTCTCACTGCCGTAGGAACCACATCAAAACCCATGAGAGACTCTCACTGCCGTAGGAACCACATCAAAACCCCTGAGAGACTCTCACTGCCGTAGGAACGACATCAAAACCCCTGAGAGACTCTCACTGCCGTAGGAACCACATCAAAACCCCTGAGAGACTCTCACTGCCGTAGGAACCACATCAAAACCCCCGAGAGACTCTCACTGCCGTAGGAACCACATCAAAACCCCCGAGAGACTCTCACTGCCGTAGGAACGACATCAAAACCCCTGAGAGACTCTCACTGCCGTAGGAACCACATCAAAACCCCCAAGACTCTCACTGCCGTAGGAACCACATCAAAACCCCTGAGAGACTCTCACTGCCGTAGGAACCACATCAAAACCCCAGAGAGACTCTCACTGCCGTAGGAACCACATCAAAACCCCTGAGAGACTCTCACTGCCGTAGGAACCACATCAAAACCCCTGAGAGACTCTCACTGCCGTAGGAACGACACCAAAACCCCGAGAGACTCTCACTGCCGTAGGAACCACATCAAAACCCCAGAGAGACTCTCACTGCCGTAGGAACGACATCAAAACCCCCGAGAGACTCTCACTGCCGTAGGAACCACATCAAAACCCCCGGGAGACTCTCACTGCCGTAGGAACCACATCAAAACCCCCGGGAGACTCTCACTGCCGTAGGAACCACATCAAAACCCCCGAGAGACTCTCACTGCCGTAGGAACCACATCAAAACCCCTGAGAGACTCTCACTGCCGTAGGAACCACATCAAAACCCCCGAGAGACTCTCACTGCCGTAGGAACCACATCAAAACCCCTGAGAGACTCTCACTGCCGTAGGAACCACATCAAAACCCCTGAGAGACTCTCACTGCCGTAGGAACCACACCAAAACCCCTGAGAGACTCTCACTGCCGTAGGAACCACATCAAAACCCCTGAGAGACTCTCACTGCCGTAGGAACCACATCAAAACGGGACTGCTTTCCTGTGTTCCTCAAGTACTACTACTACTATATATACTCAGAGAAAGAAACCAAACCCAAACCCCCAAAAGGCATACGCTAATAGGCTCAACATCAAACCCCCTGCATCCTGTCTGAACAGCGAAGTAAAAACGAAAAAAGTGCCGGTGTCAATCTGGGCCCGGCCGGGGTAGGGTCTGGTCGGCTGGAGGCGGATCTGAGGCGTCATCTCCTCGAAACGGAATCCATCAGGGATCTCATTAGGATGCTGCATGGTCTTTTTGAACTCAACTCAGTGTCCCGGCAATTCACTCCAAAAAATGTCCCTCCTGGGACACCTTAAGGCCCAATAGGGGTCTATAGAGAGGGCCAGGGAGGCCAGTCAAAATGTCACGTGTTGCTGAAAGACTGATATGATATGACACAAACCAGAGTTATTATAGCCTAACCAATCGTGTGCATTGTGCGTCTATTTTAGTGAACTGGCTCTAGGAGAGCACCACTCGTGTTGTTTCCGCAATTTCTTTTTGCATCTGTGCTGTCGGGAAGAAACCACCTAACTCCAAAATGCTCATTTTTTAGGAAATGAAGAAGACACATTTTTCAGGAAATTGAGAAAACCTTATATTTTGAAAACAAAGCAATACTACCTCATCAAAGTTGGTGTGACTTTATATATTGTCAATTACTTGCATGAGGGGGTGGGGGGGGGGGGGGGGGGGTGGAGTTGGTTGCTTTAGCAGACATAGAAACAGCTTTTTCAGAAAACTGTCAGGATGTAGAAGACATTTATAGAATCTGATCTCAGGTCAAAATGGGTTAAAATGTTCAGCTTCTTTGGGAATCGAGGAGATTCTTAAAATGTTTTAGACTTTTTAAAATGTTAATTTTTTTTTTAAGTTTTATACTTTTATAAGTTACATTTTTACAAGTCAATGGAGAGAAAAATAGAAAAGGCTGCTCTGCAGAGTGGATATCTCTGCCAGGCTGGGTTGCCTAACAGGGATGGAGGGCTGGTTTAAGATATCTCTGCCAGGCTGGGTTGCCTAACAGGGAGGGAGGGCTGGTTTAAGTCATATCTCTGCCAGGCTGGGTTGTCTAACAGGGAGGGAGGGCTGGTTTAAGTCATATCTCTGCCAGGCTGGGTTGTCTAACAGGGAGGGAGGGCTGGTTTAAGTGGATATCTCTGCCAGGCTGGGTTGCCTAACAGGGAGGGAGGGCTGGTTTAATATATCTCTGCCAGGCTGGTTTGCCTAACAGGGAGGGAGGGCTGGTTTAATATATCTATATATCTCTGCCAGGCTGGGTTGTCTAACAGGGAGGGAGGGCTGGTTTAATATATCTCTGCCAGGCTGGGTTGCCTAACAGGGAGGGAGGGCTGGTTTAAGATATCTCTGCCAGGCTGGGTTGTCTAACAGGGAGGGAGGGCTGGTTTAAGTCATATCTCTGCCAGGCTGGGTTGCCTAACAGGGAGGGAGGGCTGGTTTAAGTGGATACCCCCCCCCCCCCCCCCCCCCCCCGTAAGAGAATATTTGTACGGCTCTAGCAGTGATTCTCAACCCATTTAATTTCAAGGACCCCCAGTTTGACACGCATATATTAGTCTACGGACCCCCATTTAATGGCATTTCTATCTCTGGGACCCCCGATTTATATTGTAAAAATCAATATTAATTTAACTCTGAGAGCGTTCCATCTCTGGTTCCATTTGTACACTCTCAGTGTTACAGACCCATTCTCTTTATTCAGACCACAGCCATCTTGCCAGCAAGGTGATACCTGTAGGTGATACTTCCCATAGAGAGACCATTCATCCAAACAGAAAAGTCCTCTCTAATTATATTAAACAACATCTAAAATCACCAACATTGCAGCTGTAGGGAAAGCTTGAATTATCCTATTTCAATCTGTAAAGTGTTTGTTTCATAAAAATCACACCCGTGTGAACTGAGTGGTGTAAGGTCTTATATAGACTGATCAGCTGTGGTCTGACGTAATGTCTGACGTAATGAAATCACACCCGGGTGAACTGGGTGACCGTAGCAACCATGCTCATTTTTTGAGCACAGACAGACAGACAGACAGACAGACACGTAAACTAACAAAGCCAGTCATAGGAGTGGTTTACACCACTCAAAAATCCACCGTAGACATTTTATGAGCTACGTACTTCCTGTCAAGAATTTCCTTGTAGATGATTTTTTTTCTAAGTGCTGGAGTTTGGAAGTGCTCGTTGACTATCACTCAACGGCCCATGCGTATTGCGTACCACCCGTTTTGAATGTGCATATAATGCAGGAGGTTGCTTTACTGATAACGAACGCTTCCATACTCTGATACTTACTCATAAAATGTCTACGGCGGATTTTTGTTAAACAAAAACTTGAAAGAGGATTGAAAGAGGATAATTCAAGCTTTCCCTACAGCTGCAATGTTGGTGATTTTGACGGTGTTTAATATAATTAGAGAGGACTTTTCTGTTTGGATGAATGGGCTGTCTATGGGAAGTGTCACCTAGGAATCACCTTGCTGGCAAGATGGCAGCCGTGTGAATATCATCAATAGGGGTCCATTTGGTTCCAAACTATAATTTAGCTGGGGACCTCCTGGAATTCCCTCAAGGACCCCTGGGGGTCCCCGGACCCCACTTTGGGAACCACACTTTGGAAAGCACATTTATAAAAAATAACTCATTCTTGTGGATCAAACAGTGACATTTGTACCATAGCATTAGTGGCGTGTGAAGTTAAGTCGCTCTGCGTCGTTTCCAGGCCCCATTACGTGATTCAAATGTCGGATCGATCAGACTAATGGAAGCCAATTATAGGCAATCAAATCGTTTATTCAAACAATTGGTATGACCGTATCATACATGTCCATCACATAATTCCAGAGGGGTTCATGTGTTTGGTCCGACGGAGCATTGGTCCGAACGACAACCTACCTCAAACCCTCACCCTAACCCTAACCTCCCCCGGGGCAGCACACCTAAACCTAACCCCAACCCTCTCCCGACCCCCAACGCACCTCAGACCAATGCTCCTTCCAACCACACCTAAACCTAACCCCAACCCTCTCCCGACCCCCAACGCACCTCCTCGGACCAATGCTCCTTCCAACCACACCTAAACCTAACCCCAAGCCTCTCCCAACCCCCAGCGCACCTCCTCGGACCAATGCTCCTTCCAACCACACCTAAACCTAACCCCAACCCTCTCCCGACCCCCAACGCACCTCAGACCAATGCTCCTTCCAACCACACCTAAACCTAACCCCAACCCTCTCCCGACCCCCAACGCACCTCCTCGGACCAATGCTCCTTCCAACCACACCTAAACCTAACCCCAACCCTCTCCCGACCCCCAGCGCACCTCAGACCAATGCTCCTTCCAACCACACCTAAACCTAACCCCAACCCTCTCCCAACCCCCAGCGCACCTCCTCGGACCAATGCTCCTTCCAACCACACCTAAACCTAACCCCAACCCTCTCCCGACCCCCAGCGCACCTCGGACCAATGCTCCTTCCAACCAATGCTCCTTCCAACCAATGCTCCTTCCAACCAATGCTCCGTCGGACCATAGTATGCCTCCCATTCCAGAGATAAAGTAAAGCAATTCATGAGAGCTCTAATAACGTGAGTGCTGGTATTAATTTCTACAGTATATGGGCTCCATTTTCGTCACCGCTAAACCCCTTATCCCTAAACTTCTTTGCCTTTTGTTTTGCCCTCATGTTTTGCGAAATAGTAAAAAAAGGCAAAGAAGTTTAGGGATAAGGGGTTTAGCGGTGACGGAAATGGAGCCCTATATATCTTCCAGAACCTGCACCCTATTACACTATTACATGGAATTACTCAACTGAGTGCCTGCTCTCGCTTTCTTCTTCAAGTTCTGTTACATACAGCACCAGGCACACACACACAAAACATCATTTTCCCGCACCCGACCTTCCAGCCATGAGAAACTCCATATTTGGATGTCAACACGATGTCAGTCAGAGTACAGTATTTCTTGAGGAACAGCACCTTTTAGTTCTTCAAGAAGTTGAGGCACGTTATCATTCATCTTTAGATAGATTTTTATGTAATTGTCACCAGTGGTTCAAAACCCTGCACATGCACGCACGCACGCACGCACGCACGCACGCACGCACGCACACTCCTGGCAATATTGTAATGTCAGTAATGTTCATGTTCACTGGTCACATACTGTTTGCCCTGTTATCAAAAGCTCAGACAAACAAATTGAAGGGCAAATCAATTCCGCAAAATCTGATGAATCACAGAGTAGACAAGGCAAAAAAGAAAATACCAGCACTAATTCAACAGGAGTCTGTAAGAGATTCAACAGTCTGAAATTATTATTATTTATTATTATTATTTCATTATTATTCTTTTTTTTATTATGTAATAGAAATTGATTTGGTATCCAAGCAACTGCCACTGTGTGACAACCATTCACATCTATACATACATATGTATGCCAGCCACCACATTGTATATTATTTAATTAATATACTGCTTTAATTAACAGCCATGCAGTGTGTTTTTAATTTTAAAAAACATACACGAGTGTTAATTTCATTCGAGTGTACAAATGAAAAAATCACGAGTGTCCATTTGTGGACCAAATGGACCCTTTTACAGGTCCATTTGGTCCACAAATGGACACTCATGATTTGACAGTGAATTGACGTCAAAATCCTACCTACCCATCAATGACATTAAAAGGTACGCGGAAATTAGACATCTTATCACTTCTCCCCAGATTGGAAGGTTGACGGCACAAAGAATGAAAGGTTCAAGGTGGATTTAGAGCACGTCAAACACAAGTCTGTTTTATTATTGCTTTTAACGACTGAAGCTAAACAAACCTATCACAAATGTCACGGCTCCATCTCTCTGGTTTGGACACGCTACATGAGCCAGGAGAATAGAGATATTTACGCCCCGGGCCTTGCAAGGACAGGGTGGGAAACCACTGAGACATTGGGAGTACAATTAAAGACATATATCGGAGATGAATCAATACAGACGATAACATTAGATGGATGTAATGAATCAGCGGGGGGGGGGTCAGGGTCATCTGCTATTATCATAGAGGAGAACTTGACAGAACACGACTTGCTCACTGTATAACAACATGAAGTCAAAACTTCTATAGACTGAGATTTAGGGAAACATTTTTCCTTTTTATTTTATCATGCTCATAAAGTGCTCTGTGCTCAAAGTGCAATTAAAAAGCAAACGTTTCGGTCCTAAGACCTTCGTCAGTGCTGACGAAGGTCTTATAGGACCGAAACGTTTGCTTTTTGCTTTTCCCTAAGTCTCAGTCTATAGAAGTTTTTACTTCATTTTTTTATACGGTGAGTGAGTCGTGTTCTGTCAAGTTTTTGAGACCACCGCTCCTGTAGTTAAAGGGGAATTTCTCCCTAACCCTTTTTTTTACAAAGGTAAGTTGATAATTATGTATATTGACCAAAAAAATATATTACAAAAAAAATAAAGATATAGGGGAGCTGAAGCTGGAGCTGGTCCTTCAGCTGCTTCTGGAGGGGGTCTAACGCTAGAACTCCTATTCAATCGCGCAATAGGCCTATCTCACAGCCCGCTTTCCACGCCCACTTCCGGTAAATAGTGGTGTCTTTAACATGAGCATTTACACGTTTTTTTCTCTGGAGAATCTAAGTACATTTTCTAATGTAAAAATGTGACAGACCAATATTATTATGAAGCAAACAAGATGGTAAATCAGGTCGAACAGAGAGAACAAACCTTACCTTGAGAAAACAAAAGTTGTAGACTTCTTAAATTACCTCTGTTAACATGTAGCGTCTATGGAGTGACGTCACGCTATCACCACTAACCCCGAAAGGGGGCGTATTTAGGGGGGCGGGGAAATTCTGTGAGATAGGCTTATTGTTTTTTGTTCACATCTGTTCTAGATGATGTGACAGCAACACTCCATGCATTGTTGACACTGCACTCTTCCTGGTCTACGTGAGCTGATGTTAGACCCCTCCAGCTTCAGCTCCCCTATATCTTTATATATTTGTTTTAATATATTGTTTTGGTCAATATACATAATTATCAACTTACTTTTGTAAAAAA
>NW_027638259.1:0-2000 GCF_951216825.1 Electrona antarctica
AAATAAACATTCACAAAACATATCACAGAAAGTTACAATAACTGGATTCACCGGCACAACTTACGTTACATTGCGTCTAAAATGCTCCCAAGTGGGTAAGATGTGTTTCAAGGATCAAGCTCTGAGCAGGTCTGCCTTCTCTATGCTCTGCTGCATGCAAAATGGTGCTAACAGGAAGTGACTCATTAAATAGAGTTTTCAAAATAAAAGCATGGTACACACCTTCACAATAAAGTATTCACAAACATTTCTACTGTAAACAGAAATACAACATGTTGAATAGAATTGCCTTAAAGGCAAGACAGTGACTTTGCGTGCGATACACTGACACCACGCTAGACAGGAACGCCCAAAAACGTCACATCCGGGGTAAGAATTTACCCCGGCATTTTCTATGGCTGCCAATGCAACTTGGTCCAATCCTTAATCACATACGGACAAACATCTATGCCGATGCTATCTAACTTGCGGAGGTAGCGTGCCTTGTCCACGGGCAACAGATCTTTCAACGTATGGCATTGCAAATACGTTTGATAATCGCTACTCTGCTCAATATTGTTTTGAAAATGCCGCAAATTGCATTGCAGTGAACGAGCGAAAATCACAACTTCCCCCGTTTGTGGGCGGAGTCACAGTTTGAGGCGCTGTTTACGCGCCGTGGTGTCAGTGTATGGGAGGACAGGGTTAGTGGTGATGCGCGAGTCGGACCAACGCGCCGTCGGACCAATGACATCATGGCACCAGACTTCATGGATGGCACATGACGTCACGTTAAATGTGCTCTAAACAAACATTCAAAGTCCATAGACTGGGCTGCCATAATATGACCCAAGTGGAATAGTAAGAGATGTAATGGATATTTTAGAATGCCAAATACATTGCCGAATATATGCATTATTTGTGTATTTCTCTGCCTTCCATTCAGTCTGATTGAAGGACTAGTCAGCAAAGCATTCTCACCAATGTGCTCATTCTAACTGACCTGCAGCTGACCTGACTCCTCCACGCTGTCAGTGAAGGAGTTCTTATTTGTGTGTCTCCCTTATCTTTAGCACAGATCCTTATATGTACATTTAGTAGCATCTCTGTTAAGACAAGACTATAAGAACTGTCTGAGAATATGGGTTGAGGAGGCTTGTGCCCGGAGGGGCTGCTGGAACAGGCCAGGAGGTCTGTTCCTTACTTTCTGATTGTTGTTACTTCAAAGAACTTTATTTTTCCTTTCGGAAACTTATTTTGTGCAGTGGTAAACACAACAAGAAATCACAGTACACACAAACACAGTTACTATATAAAAGATCATAAAAACGACTTTTTAAGAGAGACTATATAAAGCATAAAGACTATAGACTATAGACTATAAAGCATAATATATTAAAAGTCTCTAAATATATACTGTATGCAACCTATGCATTCACTATAGTCCATCAAGTGGAATACTATGCTGAAATGTCTTAATAAATTCTCAATACTTCACCCTGAAGAACTTTGTCAATCCTTCATCTTTCGAAGATTATTTAATCTACAACAGAGAGTGGCGACACGCTTTGATCTCGCCCAGTATATAGTTCCAAACATTGGAATGAGCACTTCCGCATTCCATTGTTACAATGGGAGTCAATGCTAGTGTCGCCACTCTCTTACTATTCCACTCGGCATATGACGTAATTCCAAAAGCCAGGCCCTCAAAAGAATACAAAAGGAAAACACACAGATATTGTTATTTTCCCCGTTTTGATCGTCAGATGACATTTAGTAGTCCAGCGTTGCACGACCGCCTCTCTCTCTCCCATGGAGATGATTCTACATGATTCACTTTACTACTCATTGATTGGCCGGGGCCGAACGGGATCTCTTTAACTATTTATAGGTCATTATCCGATTTAGACCTGGAACGCGTCTGTGTCGCCTTATAGCTTTTAACCACTTTAACCATTATTGAAAACTTTAGCTGTTGAAAAAATAGCAGATCTACAAGCTCTGTAGATCTGCTATTTTTG
>NW_027638258.1:0-6443 GCF_951216825.1 Electrona antarctica
TTTGTACTTTGGCTATTCAGAAATAGTAGCTTACAACACATCGCTTCATGACACGTTGTGAGCTTTAAGATTGTCTATTTTTTGAAAGATTTTGACACTTAATAATTAGTACTTTAACTTAACTAACGTATATTTTGATGCCAATACTTTTATACTTACACTCAAGTAAAATGTGGCCTTTTACTTAACAGAGTAACAGAGTTTGTTCTGTCTGGTTGACGTTGTTTGAATAGAGGGTATGCGTGTGACATCATCATCAAACCCGGAAGTTATGCAGGAACGCCTACTTTCTGGCCTTGACAGCCCATACATTCAAACAAAAATGTCCTATATATTTGATTGCATTAAACAACATTAGACAATGTTAAACTCACTTTGCCTGTTGCTTTGCCACTCGGTGTACCATTCACTTTAAGCATGCGCATACCCTCTATTGTCTGTAAAAATCTGTACTTTTGTAATTTGCGAACCCCCTTGAAAACGGCATGGTTCATCTCAAGAAAAATATTTCAGTCATATATCGACATCTGAGTATTTCCTCCAACAATGCCTTCCCTTCCCTGCATCCTTCCTTTCCTACCCGGTGCCTCCTTCAATCTGCTCTTTGTCCCCCTTTTTTTATTCCTGCCATCTCTCTCCTTTATCCCATTCTGGACGGGAACGCCTTTTGGTGTTTTAAGCATTATTATGTTATGATTTAGCTATTGAAAAATAGCAGAACTGCAAGTTCATAGCGCGGCTTGTAGATCTGCTATTTTTCAATAGCTAAATCATAACATAATAATTTTTTGAAAAATCGTGAAACATGTGGCGCAAATTTTTGAATATATATTCTTTCAGAGCCAATGTTTTTTTAACTCAAATCTTTGCTTCTGGGGGAAGGTCCCTGGAACAACATATTTTCTGATGGGGGTCGGTGGCCAAATACATATAGTTTCTGCAGGTCCTTGACATGAAATATTGAGCACCACTGATATAGAAACATATATTAGGTACCGGTATTTCAGAAAACTGACAGGATTTAGAAGGCATTTCTTTTAAAAGTCGAAGTCAGGTCGAAAAGGGTTATAGGAGATTATGTGTCTGTTTGATCTGCAGAGAGATGAATGACATTGATTCTCCAAATCTAGCTCAGTATCAATCACACTAAGAGTCAAATATATTGTCTCCATCTCCCCCCTCTCCCTCTCCCTCTCTCTCTCTCCCCCTCTCCCTCTCCCTCCCCCTCGAAAAGATCCGTCTTGTGCCCCTCTCACCACCTGTGTGGTTCTGTGCGTAATATCCGACCGCAATTGCGGGGGCACGCGTGTGCGGCCACGCACATGCATGGGGCCGTGCGCGTGTGCACGCGTAGCGGGCCATGTAAGTGCGCCTGCCACATCTTACCCATAATGCCCCTGGGCTCAGTCACGCTGTGACAGAAGGCTTTGATCTTGGAATTCTATCACATACCTTTATCCCTCATGTCTGTGCTCTTTCTTACTCTCTTACTTTGCTCTCTCTTTCTCCCACATACAGGGGCTTTCTTACCCTCTTCCTTCTCTCTCTCTCTCCCACACGCAGGGCTTTTCCCCTTTACAATCTGCCAATTGATTGATTCGTTCCCTGCAGCTGCCTAACGGTGGCAGTCAACAGGAGAAAATAGATGACAGAGAGAGAGAGAGAGACATGAGGGGAAGAGAAAGAGAAAAGACAAAGAGAAACGGGGAAGGGAGTAGAGGAAGAGAGAGAGAGAGAGTGTGTGTGTGTGTGTGTGAGAGACTGATGTGAGATAGATAGATAGATAGATAGATAGATAGATAGATAGATAGATAGATAGATAGATAGATAGATAGATAGATAGATAGATAGATAGAGTGAGAGAGTGAGAGTGAGAGAGTGAGACAGAGAGAGATACTATTATAAGTGTTAATGTAACACAGCTCTGTTTACACCTTTATTTTATTCCTATTTATATTCAATGTTTATTTGTACATACGTTGTTTTATCTGGACTGTTTTGTTCCACTTTTGCTTTGGCAATATAAACGTATGTTTTCTCATGCCAATAAAGCTCCTTTGAATTGAAAAATCACACCTGTGTGAACTGAGTGGTGCAACTCCCCTCTCCGGGGAGAAGCCGCATTACAATCACGAGACAAACCCTCCGCGCAACATCCCGCACGCCCGCACAGCTCTATCTCGAATTCGGGATTCTCTGCCCCACGTCTAACTACCCAGAATGCCCGGCGGGCTATAAGACACGTCGACGGTGGTCCCGTTTGATCCCCCCCCCCCCCCCCCCCCATTCATTACCCACCTCCGAACACCCAGCAAACACTGCACTCTGTCTAATAAAAAAACGCTGCTCACTTTTGTGCAGGTTTCCAAAATGCACTTAATGACTCGACCACTTTGAACTTGGTGTTCCTACTTTTGGGCATGTCATTACAGGTGAACTTGCTTTATTATTTTCTTCTTTTTAAAGAAGGAAAAAAAAAAGAAAGCAAACTAGAAAAAGTGCCCTTCTGGGCACAGGTCTCCACCAGGAGGATAGGATTGTGTGTGATGTTTGGCAAAATGTTTAGGAGTAATATAAACGTGTGTGTGTGTGTGTGTGTGTGTGTGTGTGTGTGTGTGTGTGTCGCGACTTGGCCTGTTGTAGCGCCACCATGAGGCTCATTTGAAAACTGTCAAGTGGCATTTCTTCCTCAGCCTAGTAGTGGGAATAGGCATGCACAGTTTCACCGCAATCGGACGCTGCGTTGCGGAGTTGTGGCAATTTGTACAAAACGGGTACAAAACGGGCTACTCCTGAAAACTTTAGAAGCCAATCGTAGCCAATCAGGATGGATAATTATGAGAAATCAAACAAATCACATGATCACATGACTATGGAGAGCATGTGTACCGATTTGCGTGAAATTTGGATAAAATCTTAAGGAGTAATATTAGAAAATGTGTTTTACATATGTCAGCCTCCTGGTGGCGCTATAAAGAGCAGATGTGAAAAATTCCAGGCAAAGGTTTTTCCTTGGCCTCTAGGGAGTGTGCATACATGGTTTTACACAGATCGGTGCAGTTATAGGTAAAAACACAAATCGGCCAGTTATAGCGCCACCATGAGGCTGAGTTGAAAATATTCAAGTGGCATTTCTTCCTCGACCTAGTGGGAATGTGCGTGCAGCATTTCACGGAAATCACACCATGTGTTCATGATTTGCAGCATTTTGTTTGAAACGGAGCACTCCTGCGAACTTTGGAAGCCAATTTTAGCCAATCAGGATGGAGTCTGAAAAATCTGAAAGACCCGTTTCGTTGAATGGCTCTAGAGAGACTGTGTACCAATTTGCGTAATGTTTGGACAAAATCTGTAGGTGTACTGTCAAAACATTTGTTTTGCACAAAGCGGCCTCCTGGTGGCGCTATAACAGGCCAATGTGAAAACTTTCGGGCAGAGGTTCAGCTCTGGCTTCTATGCCTTCGGCCTGGTGGAGACAATTACACTGATATACAAGCTCACGACTCCATGTTGTGAGCTTGTAGATCGCATATTTTGGCTATTCGTAGTAATTATAGGGCTTACATCGTAGCTGATGAACGGGGCTGCCTCTGTGACGCCTTATGGCGCTTTTTATCATAAATTAATTCAGGTGCTTAGCAGTGTTGTTTCCATCGACTAATACTATGATGAAAAATGTTCGTTGACTACCTTTAAACTAATGACTATGACTAAATATACTGTTGATTTTGTCAACAAATAAAAGACTAAAATGTTAGGAAGGGACTAGTGGACAAGAGATCCCGTATAAGTCATTTCACATTTGGTTGCTTGCTGAAAATTGCCAATATACAAGCTCACAACGCGTTTTCAATGGGATAATGAACTAAACTACATTTTTCTATACTGCTCACATATTCCTTTTTTTATAACTGTCTATTTGATGTATATTTGATGAGCAGTTTTTTTATTGACCTGTATTTTCTTTGAAAAGTACCTACTACAAACTTCTACAAACTGTTAATTCAATCAATATATATTGTACTATTGTGATATGGCATACGTGTTCTATAAAAAATATAAATATCGGATCAGGAAAAAATGCTTTGGCAGACACTCAAAATCAAATGTGACCAGATGAGGGGCTGCCATCGTAACCTGACTCCGCCAGATGTGGCAGCAGAGAGTACACTGGGTTCCCCCCTCCTGCTCCCATCTGGGAAATCTCGGGCGGACTTGATGCTCCGGCCACAAAACGGCCTGGCCAATCAGCGGCAGCTAGAGGCGGGATCAAGGCAGCACTGTGTATGCCTTGATCCCGCCTCTAGCTGCCGGTGATTGGCCAGGCCGTTTTCAGCTTTTCAGGAGAAAAACTGATTTTCTTTGTTTTATCCAAAATGAAGTTAATAGCACAGGCAGACTCTTCACTAGAGTATGTCTGAAATAAATGTCAGAGCTGAAATCGACATGTAAATATGAAATAAATGCTAAACCACGTAGCTAGGTGTAAATGTCCACAGAAGTGAACCTTTCAAGCCTGTTTTCTCAACTAGCTGTTTTCTGCAAGACATTACTCTAGTCTATAAGCCATATCTCCAAAACTGGTGGGTCAAACTGAACAACCAATATGTCAATTTGAAGCTATGTGACTCCCTGCTTCCATATGATGTGAAAAAAAATGACCAAATATCCAATGGCAGCCCCTCAGTCAAATTTGATCACAAATGATCGGAATCAGATCGGGAGAAGAAAAAAAATGCGAAGGTGCCATGCAGAGTGTTTGGTCAAAAGGCGCTTTTGGCTAACGGGCATCACCTGTGACCTTGTGGGCGCGAGACAGCCCGTCCTAGCCTGCCAGACAGTCATGTCCACATGAGAACAGTGCCAGCTCGGGTTATGTGGCAGGCCAGATGTCTGTCTGTCAGACACAACACATCAGTCCCTGTCCCCCACCCGACCCGTCTTTCCCCTCTTGTCACCAGTCCAAAGTAACACGCACGCAGGCTCACGCAGGCGCACGCACACGCGCACAAACACACACACACACACACGCGCGCGCGCACGGCAGGACAGTCCCATGTATATGTGCAAACTATATTCCGTTACACTAAATAGTTCTCAGCTGGTGAAACCCTATACACCGCCTAAATGTTAACTGCTGTTCTCAAATTAACATCCCCCCCCCCCCCCCCCCCGCCCCGTTCTCAACACCTGTGGCCTGCCAGGAATGCCTCGGGGTCGTGAAAGGGTAGAAGTCAACTTGCATCATCGCAAAAAGCAAAGACGCGGATATTGTGATGCTCACAACACTGCAGATAGTATGACGGTGTGTTTGTGTCTGTGCGTGCAGCGTGCGTGCATGTGTGTGCACGTGCATGTGTGTGCACGTGCGTGCGATCAGTTCCGAGTGCGGGAGGGAGCCGGCAAGCTGCCAGCGGCCGGCCGCTCACCCTCTGCCAGCGGTCGCCACCTCGACAGAGACACACACGCGGTCACATGGAGCCGGACGACGCGCGAGCCAAAAGAGAGAGAGCTGCAGTGCTGCACATGCTCGGGTACTTGTGTGTGTGTGCGTGTGTGCACGCACGCACTGCACAGCCACGCACCGTACAGTACACAGATCTCTCTCTCTGAAGTGATGTAGGTCTACCGTCTGTCTCCCCCCCCCCTCCCCCCCAGCTCTCTGTCCTATCTCCTCCGAGAGGGCGACCGTGTGACGGTGAGCTGGTCTGCTCAAAGTCAGACAGATGGCCCTCGCAGTCGGGATTCAATATTGGTGACCAGTGGCTGAGACGGCCAAACACACACACACACACACACACACACAAGGGTACGCGCGCGCGCGCACGCGCACACACACACACACACACACACACACACACACACACACACACACACACACACACACACACACACACACACACACACACACACACACACACACACACAAGGGTACGCGTGCACACACACACACACACACACACACACACACACAAGCGTATGCGCGCACACACATACACACGCACATGCACGCACACACGCTGGCCCACACAGTCCCTCCACCTCCCTCTCACTCACTCACTCCGCTGCTCAAACACACTAATGTTGATACAGATAGAACATGACTTTAATTCCTTTAAGCTAACAAGTGACGATAAATCAAATTGTCTTTCATAATATCTCCTGTCTAGCGCTGCTTAGCACACAGTTAGCCTGCATTATCTCCACTTCATTTAGCTCTGTAAACAATTAACCCAGAGTGTGAGTGTGTGTGTGTGTGTGAGACTGTGTGTGTGAGACTGTGTGAGTGTGTGAGTGTGTGTGTGGTGTGTGTGTGTGTGTGTGTGTGTGTGTGTGTGTGAGCCGAATGATTGAGGGATTTGGCTATGCTGTTATTTAAGGATTTGGCTATTAGCTATGCTGTGTCGAGTTCCCCTGCGCTACTTACAACTCTAAGTATTTAA
>NW_027638257.1:0-6159 GCF_951216825.1 Electrona antarctica
AGCATAACGTAATTCTTAAAACCCCAAAAAGGGCTTCCCGCCCAACATGGGTTAATAAATAATGTAATATTCTCGCAGCAAAGCCGTGTATACTTGACAGATCAAACCAAAATGCAATCCCTGGGATGTAGCAGAAAATCTTTCTCTCCAGGGGGCTCAAGGCGATGTCTGACGAGCATAGCGTATCTGTTTTGTTCATCACAACCAAACATGAGTCAATGTTTTTGTTTCATTTTTTTTGTTTCCTAATGCCTTACAAGTGACTTTTATCTTATAGAACAAACCTGTTTGAGTTACACACATGTTACACTGTGGTCACACTAAGAAGATGGGCATGTTTCTTTCCCACTTTCTCTACTGAATTGTGGTTATACTAGTACAATATAGACATAGATGGACGTCCAAGAACATGTGTGTGCCTGGTCTGATAGCGTGAGGTCAGGAGGTGAGGCCCAGGGCCGTGCAGAGAGCTCTTAGGGGGCAGGGGGCTCAAACCCCAGAAAAGGGCACCTGGGGGTGGTCTTTTTGTGTGTGTCATTGGACAGTAAAATAAGCAATACGTTCTCATTAGTCTGAAACTAAAACTGACTGATGGCAGCCAGCACATTAGAAGTATAATTAATTATGCTAGTGGAATTATCATTACTTGTCTCAAATGTTCGTCTTGAAGGGCCAATGGCACTTATTGGCCCCCTCACATAAGCCCTTATTGCCCCCCCACATAAGCCCTTGTTGCCCCCCCCACATAAGCCCTTATTGGCCCCCCACATAAGCCCTTGTTGGCCCCCCACATAAGTTCTTGTTGGCCCCCCACATAAGCCCTTATTGGCCCCCCACATAAGTCCTTGTTGGCCCCCCACATAAGTCCTTGTTGGCCCCCCACATAAGCCCTTATTGGCCCCCCACATAAGCCCTTATTGGCCCCCCACATAAGCCCTTGTTGGCCCCCCACATAAGTCCTTGTTGGCCCCCCACATAAGCCCTTATTGGCCCCCCACATAAGTCCGTGTTGGCCCCCCACATAAGTCCTTGTTGGCCCCCCACATAAGCCCTTATTGGCCCCCCACATAAGCCCTTATTGGCCCCCCACATAAGCCCTTGTTGGCCCCCCACATAAGTCCTTGTTGGCCCCCACATAAGCCCTTATTGGCCCCCCACATAAGCCCTTATTGGCCCCCCACATAAGTCCTTGTTGGCCCCCCACATAAGCCCTTATTGGCCCCCCACATAAGCCCTTGTTGGCCCCCTCACATACGCCCTTGTTGGCCCCCTCACATAAGCCCTTTTTGGCCCCCTCACATAAGCCCTTGTTGGCCCCCCACATAAGCCCTTGTTGGCCCCCTCACATAAGCCCTTTTTGGCCCCCTCACATAAGCCCTTATTGGCCCCCCACATAAGCCCTTGTTGGCCCCCCACATAAGCCCTTGTTGGCCCCCAACATAAGCCCTTGTTGGCCCCCAACATAAGCCCTTGTTGGCCCCCTCACATACGCCCTTTTTGGCCCCTCACATACGCCCTTTTTGGCCCCCCACATAAGCCCTTGTTGGCCCCCTCACATACGCCCTTTTTGGCCCCCCACATAAGCCCTTGTTGGCCCCCTCACATAAGCCCTTTTTGGCCCCTCACATAAGCCCTTTTTGGCCCCCCACATAAGCCCTTGTTGGCCCCTCACATAAGCCCTTTTTGGCCCCTCACATAAGCCCTTTTTGGCCCCCCACATAAGCCCTTGTTGGCCCCTTCACATAAGCCCTTGTTGGCCACACACACACACACACACACACACAGACATGCCCTTATGTGGACAAGGGCATTTTTTTAGGGAAAGAGCACTTTGAGGCAAAAGGGACGGGGCTCAAGCCCCCCTATTCCCCCCGACACCCCCCCCCCCTCTTTGCACGTGCCTGGTGAAGAGGACGTGTACCAACAGGCCGAGTGTCCAGCGTGATGACCTGTTGTCTTAAAAAGCGGACGAGTAAGGTCTCAATGATGGAGCCTAATGTGACCTCTGACCCCTTGACCTTATCACCACCAGGCCGCGGAATAACGCCATGTTGTCGAATAGAGGAAAGAAGCGCATGCCGCGTGGTCCTTGAAAACAGAACAAAAAACAAGCGAAAACAGAACAAACTAGAAAAAGTGCCCTTCTGGGCACAGGTCTCCACCAGGAGGATAGGAGTGTGTGTGTGATGTTTGGCAAAATGTTTAGAAGCAATATAAACGTGTGTGTGTGTGACGCGGCTTGGCCTGTTGTAGCGCCACCATGAGGCTAATTTGAAAACTGTCAAGTGGCATTTCTTCCAAAGCCTAGTGGGAATATGCATGCACAGTTTCACCATAATTGGACGCTGCGTTGAGTAGTTGTGGCGATTTGTACAAAACGGGTACAAAGCGGGCTACTCCTGAAAAGTTTAGAAGCCAATCGTAGCCACTGAGGGTGGATTATGATAAATCAAACAAACCCGTCTTGATCACATGACTATGAAGAGCATGTGTACCGATTTGCGTGAAATTTGGATAAAATCTGAAGGAGTAATATTAGAAAATAACAGGTCGTTCTGGAAATTTTGGGGCAGAGGTTCATCGTTGGCATCCAGGGAGTGTGTGTGCAAAATTTGGCATCGACCGGGTTAACGGTGCCGGAGATTAGCTGTTCACAGACGGAAGGACGGACACACACACACACGGACACACGGACGGATGGACGGAGTGCAAAACATACTCTCTCCCCATGCCTTCGGCCTGGTGGAGACAAAAACAAGTGAAAACAGGTGCTCGTTGGCGAGGGTTCAAACATGAGGAAATAAAAAGAGGTCCGAAAGGCACTCTGTTCCAGTCAAGTGAAAAAAGGGCCTTTATTGTAACGGCATGGCAAAGATCATTAAAATACAGACCAACGCGTTTGGGGGCTGTACAAGCCTCCGTCAGGGTCCCATGCAGTGTTGTTTTTTGGGCAGCACGTTTTAGTTTTAGTCGTAGTCTCTTGAATAGTTTTCATTTAGTTTTAGTCACGTTTTAGTCACCTGGAATGTTTTTGTGTTATTCTAGTTTTAGTCGACTAAATATCATAAGATTTTAGTCAACTAAATCTACAGTTGATTTAGTCAGTGGCGTGCACAGATAGACACTAGGGGGTGCTAGAGCACCCCCTGCCCTTTTGGCAATGTGCCCTTTTGAAAAAAAAAAAAACGTTTTTTTTCTTCTTTTTTTCGATTTTTCAAAAATAGCAGACCTACAAGCTCGTAGCGCGCCACTCGGTGGCGCGCTATGAGCTTGTAGATCTGCTATTTTTCAATAGCTAAAGCATAACATAATGCTAACACCAAAAGGGGTTCCCGCCCAAAATGGATTAAGGCAACCGGCCGGTTCCACGCGCTGCACAAGGTGCCCTTTTTTAACTTGAGCACCTGCCCCTCTAAATGTCTGTGCACGCCACTGGATTTAGTCGAACAAAATGTGTTTAAGCTGAAAATAGCCGATCTACAAGCCCACAATGCGTCGCGGCGCGTTGTGTGCTTGTAGATGGGCTATTTTCAGCATGCAAGTGTGAAATGACGTATACTGGATCTCTTGTCCACTAGTCCCTTCCTAACATTTTAGTCTAGTTTTTATTTGTTGACGAAATCGTCGGTATATTTAGTCTTAGTTTTAGTCATCACAGCTTAGTTTTCATGTAGTTTCCATTTAGTTTTCGTCAGTGGAAAAAGGTAGTCGGCGAGCATTTTTCGTCTTAGTTTAAGTCGACGAAAACAACACTGGTCCCAAGCCGGTCCATTATTTCCGTTACAATAAATGTGTTGTTATTGACCATTGTTGGCAGTCCGTGCGCAGATGACTACAGATCAGACATGAAGTCTATACCTATATACATTTAAATCTTTATGCTGGAAATATTCAACTTTTATTTTTTGATTCATCTTTAGTTTTATCTCTGTACTATGTCTGTTACCGGTACTTTTGTCATGCTTTACTGTGGGCAGTGATGACACCTGCATTTTCCCCAAGAGGATGACTAAAGGTCTATCTGTGAGATGTTAGTGTAGCTAATGTTCCGAACGACAATTTACACAAGATAATAATAATAATAGAGCTTATTAATACTGGCCAAAAAGAACAAAACATTTGAAAGTACAAAAAAAAAGGTTAAAAGCACAGGTTTGTTGCTCTTAATCTGCATGTTTTTCTTTCACTCGCCTCTGCTGGTTCCTGGCAGGAAGTGTCTTTTTCTCACTCTGTGTTTAATAAAAAACGTAATGCATTCCAAGTTTAAAGCACTAAAAAACCATACCATGTCAGCGTGGCCCCTTTAGACGACGCAGGCCATGATTGAACGAAGCTCTCTCAAGGTTTATGGTTATCTAACTCGACCCCTTAAATCAACCTAATCTGATTATGGTCTCAGTGGCTGCAGCCATAGAGCTTTCACCGCAATATGCTTTAAACGGACGACCTGGTCTGAACCATATAAATCATTTAAACCGTGAACCACAGGCCGCTTTGTAGGGTCCCTAAATTGGGTCTTCTCTCTCTGCTTATATAGAAAGCCCACGGCATTGATTCTTGTGTTATTGCAAGTTGTCGAGGCCTTCGTGAAATGCTGGGAATGAATTAAGGCAGCCGTCGAGGTCAAAAGGGTGAACTTGTGGGTTTAGTATAGTTAGTATAGTTATAGTTACCATTTTAATTCAAGTATAGTTACCATTTTAATTCAAAACTTAATGTAATTACCGTGATTGCATATAGCATTTCAACTAAAGTATAGTTTGTGTCCTCAGACACTTGCACACTGGACGCGTTTGTTTCGGAAAACCGACGGAAAAACGCAGCTAAAAATCCGAAAACGCTTCCAGTGCGCAATCACCTTTACTGTATGACGTGTATATATCTTAGAATTTGTTTAATAGTTAAACGTAGGGTGGGTGATATTTATTTGCTTGAAATAAGTGTTAGATGTCTCCATAAATGGATAATACTCCATTGATTATACAGTGTCTGTTATAAGTAAGAGTTCTCCTGCTCTTTAGTAAACGGGTCGGGATACCCATTTTACCCAATCAGGAGAGAGAGAACATTCACAGAATATACCGTTTTTATACGAGTGAAAATGGAAGTGGTGCCACTAAGACGCGAGCGGACGGAATTAAAAATAGCAGATCTACAAGCCCATAGCGCGGCACCGAGTGCCGTGCAAGTGACGTCACAATATAGAGCTATTTAACACTGTTACTGAACACACACTCTATAGCAATGATTACTGTCACAATATACACCTATTTAACACTGTTACTGAACACACTCTATAGCAATGATTACCGTCACAATATAGAGCTATTTAACACTGTTACTGAACACACACTCTATAGCAATGATTACTGTCACAATATAGAGCTATGTAACACTGTTACTGAACACACACTCTATAGCAATGATTACTGTCACAATATAGAGCTATTTAACACTGTTACTGAACACACACACTATAGCAATGATTACTGTCACAATATAGAGCTATTTAACACTGTTACTGAACACACTCTATAGCAATGATTACTGTCACAACATAGAGCTATTTAACACTGTTACTGAACACACACTCTATAGCAATGATTACTGTCACAATATAGAGCTATTTAACACCGTTACTGAACACACACTCTATAGCAATGATTACTGTCACAATATAGAGCTATTTAACACTGTTACTGAACACACACTATATAGCAATGATTACTGTCACAATATAGAGCTATTTAACACTGTTACTGAACACACTCTATAGCAATGATTACTGTCACAATATAGAGCTATTTAACACTGTTACTGAACACACTCTATAGCAATGATTACTGTCACAATATAGAGCTATTTAACACTGTTACTGAACACACACTCTATGGCAATGATTACTGTCACAATATAGAGCTATTTAACACTGTTACTGAACACACACACACTATAGCAATGATTACTGTCACGACATAGAGCTATTTAACACTGTTACTGAACACACACTCTATAGCAATGATTACTGTCACAATATAGAGCTATTTAACACTGTTACTGAACACACACTCTATAGCAATGATTACTGTCACAATATAGAGCTATTTAACACTGTTACTGAACACACACTCTATAGCAATGATTACTGTCACAATATAG